>NC_081570.1:73233380-73533380 GCF_022355385.1 Mustela nigripes | reverse complement strand
CAGCGTCTTTTTTACTCAAATTTGTTGTTTGTACAACCACACTTGTTACCAGATTTTTTCCTAACATTTAAACTGTAGCTATTATGTGTCATTGTGTAGACATCCTTGGGTTCATCTTATTTTGAACTCTCTGTGCTTCTTGAACTTGGATATTTGTTCCTGCTCCAGGTTAGGGGAGTTTTCAGCTTTTATTTCCTCAAATAAGTTTTCTGCCCCTTTCTCTCTTTTTTCTCTTTTGGGACCCTTATAATGGGAGCATTTGTTTGCTTAATGTTGTCCAATAGATTTCTTAATCTATCCTCATTTTTTTTTAAGATTTTATTTATTTATTTGCTAGAGAGAGTAAGAGAGAGAGAGAGAGAGAGCACACAAGCAGGCAGAGTGGCAGGGAGAGGCAGTGAGAGAAGCATGCTCTCTGCCCAGCAAGGAGCTCAATGTGGGCCTCGACCCCAGGGATCATGACCTGAGCTGGAGGCAGCGGCTTAAACAACTGACCCACCCAGGTGTCCCAACCTACCCTCATTTTAAAATTCTTTTTTCTTTTTGCTGTTCAGCATGAGTGCTTTCCATAGCCTATCTTCCAGATTGCTGATGCATCTCTCAGCAACCATTAACCTATTGTTGATTTCCCCTAGTGTATTTTTTTAAGATTTTATTTATTTTTGAAAGAGAGAATGAGAGAGAGAGAAAGAGAGCATGAGAAGGGGTAGGGTCCAAGGGAGAAGCAAACTTCCCGCCAAGCAGGGAGCCCAATGCAGGACTCAATCCCAGGACTCCAGGATCATGACCTGAGCCAAAGGCAGTCGCTTGACCAACTGAGCCACCCAGGTGCTCCTCCCCTAGTGTATTTTTCATTTCAGTTCTTATCTGCAATTCTGCTTCCTTTTTTTTTTTTTTTTTTAATTTGTTTATTTGACAGACAGAGATCAGAAATAGGCAGAGAGGCAGGTGGAGGGAGACAGAGGGAAGCAAGCTCCCTGCTGAGCAGAGAGCCCAACTCAGGACTCGATCCCAAGACCCTGGGATCATGACCTGAGTCGAAGGCAGAGGCTTAACCCACTGAGCCACCCCGGCGCCCTCTGCTTTCTTTTTATATTTTCTCTCTGTAGAAGTTCTCACTTCTACAGAGTAGAGTTCTTCCACTCTTCTCTCCAGACCAGTAGGCATCTTTAAATCATGAAACTCTTCCATCAGGGACATTGCTTATCTCTGTTTCACTTAGTTCCTTTGAGGTTTTTTTCTTTGTCCTTTCATTTGGAGTATATTCCTCCATCTCCCCATTCTGCTTTACTTTCTGTGTTTGTTTCTATGAATCAGGCAGAACAGCTACTTCTCCTAAACTTAAAGAATGGTCTTGTGTATGGTCATCCCCGGTGTAGACTGTGTGAGCCTGGTGACTCTGTCTGGCCGGAGCTGTGGCTGGCATGGGCCAGGGGTCCTGGGACACTGTTTGCTGGGGCTGCCCTGGCGAGATGGCCAGAGCTGAAGTGGGCATGAACCAGGGGTTCCTGGGGATCTCCACATAGAGGACACCCTGGCAGGACAGCTGAGGCTTAAGTGAGAGCAAGCTGCTGCGTCCAATGGCACAGAGGGTACCCTGGGACCACAACAGCAGCTGCAGCAGGTATGAGTCAGGAGATCCCAGAGTGCTCTGTGACAAGGATGCCCTAGCAAGCCATCTGGAGCAGAAGTATTCCAGGGGGCTCTGTGCCTGTGTCATCGTGGTGTGACAGCTGGAGGAGTTGTGAGCACTGACCAGGGTGGCCCTTGTGTGCCTCCCTGGGGCTCACTGAGGCAGCCCTCTGACAGGGACACCCGGAATCCTGCTCCTGGCCACACTACCCCCTAGTAAGGTGGAGGGGGAAAGTAAACCATGGGCTTGCCATCCTCTCTGACCCTGAGATAGTTCCACCAGTTCCCTCACTGTTGGCAGGGTCCTAGGGCTGATTCCTCTCCGTTCTAGTTGCTCTTTTGAACCTGGACTTTTTCTGCTCCCAAGGCATCGGAGCTGCGCCCTGCCCTGGCGCTGAGGCGACAGGCTGTGCCCCAGTGCAGACAAATCTGCTCAGTTCCCTCAATCTGTACCCACCCACCCACTCCCACCCCGCCCATCACAGTTCCCAGCGCAGGGGGGGCAGAAGGTGCGGGCTCCCTTCAACACCACGTCTCAGACTCTTGCAGGCCTCTGTGCTTTGCTGTGCAGAAACTGCCCAGTCAGCCCTCAGTTCTCGGAAGGAGCCCCTCTATACCGAGGATTAGGGTTTGAGTGCCCGTGGCAGAGGCACGTTAAGGGGCTTCCTACATCTCCATCTTGGACCAGATAAAGCACCTTTTAAAAACATTCTCCTCCAGTCGGCTGGGTGGCTCCGTGGGTTAAACCTCTGCCTTTGGCTCAAGTCATAATCTCGGAGTCCTGGGATCGAGCCCCACATCGAGCTCTCTGCTCAGTGGGGAGCCTGCTTCCTCCTCCCCCTCTGCCTGCCTCTCTGCCTACTTGTGATCTCTGTCAAATAATAAAAATTTAAAAAAAAAAAAAAAAATTCTCCTCGCCCCAGTCATGCCATCACTCTGCATCAAATGCTCTTCCCACCCCTCCTGAAATTGTCTTCAGCTGAACACGTGGACCCTTCTCCATTTGTTTCCAGCAGACGGGTGTGTTGGACCACTTGACGGACGGGAACCCGGCCCCAGAGCCACCCCAACTGTACGCACTTGCTGCTGACATTCCTTTTGCCCTTTCACCTTTGGGCACGTGCTTCGACAAGCCTGTTCGGGTCATCAGGCACACCTGGCTTCACAGCGCCAGGGTGACAGGCCGTGACAGGCTGTGTCGTCGGCCTTGTCAGTGCTCTATGGGCTCCTGAGTTTTATGCATAACAGCAATGGGCTCTTAGTCCAATTAAGTCCGTGCTATCTGAATGGCTTCTATAGGAGGAAGGCGAGTACAATATGTAATTTCAGCTTTTTTTTTTTTTTTTTGAGGAGTTTCAACCCTGCCATGAGCTAAATCATTTTATCAGTTTTAAAAAAAAAAAAAAAAATTTTTTTTTCACTTGTCCCATTAAACTACAGAACTGGAACATACCCATGAATGGTTTCTTTCTGCTTTTACTCGAGGAGTTCCTGACATAACAAAAACTGGTAATTAACTGGCTCAGAGACTTTTACAATAGCCTCTTTAAAAAAGTTCCAGTGCGCGGCCCCGGCAGTCCCCACGCCACACTGCTGATAGCGCCGCAATGCACCCGCCATTAAACCAGCTCTCGCTGCACGCCCGGTCCCCCCAGCTCGCGGCCGCGCTGTCGCGCTGCTCCCAAATGCCCTCCTCTCTCCGGTTTCCCTCCTTAGCTAAGCCATTCCCTGCGTGCGATTCCTCCCTCACTGCTTCCAGCCCTGGAGGCAGTCTGACCGGCATCGCAGGGCACGACCTGGGGTTGGCGTTGTTTCCTGGAAGTGTGGCTGCAAGGGCTCAGCCAAGGAGAACGTCACCTTGCTACTCGCTCTCCCAGTACGAGGTTATCGCACCCTAATCTGTCCGTCCTCCTCCACTTCCCACGGCCAGCCTTGGCGAGGACACCACCCATGTCTTTCCGCAAATAACCCCGTCGGCTCAACAAATTTACACAAAAGTCCCCGAGTGGTTTTTCTGTTTCCAAATTTCCCCGACCTCTTTTTCCACAAAGCAGCCAGAACGTTCCTTGAAAATGTAAGGTGTGCCCCACCCTAGGGCTCCCATTGCCCTTAGAATGACTGGCGTTCCTTACCAAGACAGCATTACCGGGGACACGCCTCCTTGACCCGGCTCATCTCTTATCCTTGTCCACAGATTCACTACGCTCATATCTTCCCAGCCTCACAGCCAACCTCCTTTCTGCTTCAGGGTCTTCGGGTCAGCAGCTGCCTCTCCCATGATCATCCGCATTTGGCCAGTCCCTTCCTGCCTTCAAATCTCTCAATTCGGAAGTCATCTCTTCGGGGAGTCCTTCATGCGCACACGCGCACACACCCACAAGACCGGGCATTCAGTCACATCCTTCAATTTTATTTTACTTTTTTAAAAGATTTTGTTTATTCAAGAGAGCGCATGACGAGCGGGGAGGGGGCGAAGCAGGCTCCCCATGGAGCGAGGAGCCCAATGTGGGAACTCTGGATCTCAGGACCCTGAGCTGAAGGCAAACTCTTAACCAACTGAGCCACCCAGGCATCCCTCCAATTTTATTTTTTTAATAACAATCTGACTCTACAATGATTACTTCAATCCTTTGCTTACTGGTACCTGTGTTTCACTCTTACAATGGAAGACTCTCTCAAGCAGGGACCTCATTTATCTTGTCCTATCCACTCTCTCTGGCACACAGGAGATGCTCAGGGAAAGTTTTTCAGATGAAGTTGTTTGTGACAGGAGCTATGCTAGACACTAAAACTATACCAGTTTTAGTGTGTATAGTTTTAGTGACGACCCAGTACCTGATGTCTGGTACCCACAACCTAGAGGAGGAAACTGACAGAAAAATACCATTTAAGTCAAGAATGCTTAGAAAGTGCAGCTGTGAGAATCTGTGGTGGAGTTCTGCCTGGAAGCAGAGCTCTGCCCTTGGATTAAACCACCATGGCATCTCCAGAGCAGGGATAGGTGGTCTTTGGCAGAGAGTTGGTTCTGAGACTGAATAACTGTGCCCTGGAGTTAAACACTGACAACCAAACTGAAAAGAAGGTGGTTCCTGGTTAAATACACCAACCCTGTTACTAACTCACCCTGCTGTGCAAATTTATTAAAGCAGTCTCCAAATAAACAAGTCCTAAAACTAATCAGGAAGTGGAAAAACATAAAAATAATCCCCAGCCCACAACACACACCCATGAAAACAAGAAATAAAGAAAAATGTTCTATATAAAACCCATGGGGCCAAACTCTGTCCTCAATTAGTGGTGTAGGCTGCCAGCTGAAGTCAATGGAGGTTTTCAGTCCAATAATAGAGGCAGGATTTGGGGCCCACTATGCATTGCATTCATTTTTGGGTCATAAATCAGGAATGTCAAGTGGGTGCGCTTTGGCCTTGCTGACATGGTAATTAAACGGAACAGTACTATCTTCCACGCTGAGATCCACTGAAGCTCATAGTAACCAAGGAGGTTCTGAAGTGTTTGTGTGCGTGCGTGTGTGCATGTGAAGAGATACCCCTGCACGGACCAGGCTGGACATCACTGGTGTAGGGGGTGAGAACTCTTCCAGCCAAAGCCAGGCCTATGTCCCGCCCAGGATTGGCTGCATAATCTGTGGGCCCCAGGGCAAAATGGAAGTGCTACGTGTTCAAATAATTTAAAATTTTAAGAAGGTAACAACACAGCAGTAAGCCAAATCCAGGGCCCTTTTGAGCACAAGGCCTTGGAAGGCTGCACATTCTGCTTACCCATGAAGCCGGCCCTGACAGTGGCAATAATTCTGGAAATTAAACCTGGATTCAGGATTAAAGCTCTCCACAAGTATCTGAGCAGATAATTTTGAGCATTTCCCATGTGCCAGAAACTGTTCTAAGTATTTTATGTATATTAGCTCCTTTTTTCCTCACAATAAGCCTGTAAGAAAGGAAGTCTAATTATCCCCATTTTCTGTTGAAGAATCTGAGCTGCTGAGGTCATACAGCTAGAAAGTGGCCATGCTGAGATTTGAACCTACAGAGAGGGATCTTAACCACCTCCTCACCTTGTTAGTCAATGCACAGGCCTTTCCATGTTTCTCTCCTTCTCTCACTCACCTACATCTCTTGAGACTCATTCCCACTGCAATCAGGGACTGCCTGAGTTCAAATACCCACTCGGGGGCTTGCTACTTGTGAGACCTTACGCAGCCTTGATGAGCAAGTACTTTAACCACTCCCAGCTTCCTCATCTGAGTAAGAGAGATTAAAATGGTACCTATCTCTTAAGTGTTGTAAGAACTGAGTTACTTGAAATAAAATATCAGGTACATAGAAAATTCCAACAAATGTTAGCTGCTAAATAAATATTATTCCAGTTATGATTATGATTTACAAATCTTACATAGAAGATTTCAAGCTAATTGCTACCACTTGCTCTTTTCTTCCATTTGCTGGAATTTCTAGTAATGAAATTAGTAAAGAAGATCTATGACCTATTATATTTCACTTAGAAATTTACCCAGGAGTCTAACAACAATAATTATAATAGTGGTAGCTACCATGTACTAAAACTTATCATGTACCAGGAACTTTACATAATTTTTAAATTTATTTTTCAAAACCTAATGAAGGGTGGCAAGGTAGTTAAACAGGGAAATAATTGTCTTCTTGACAAATGATGTCGGGACAACTGGATATCTATCTGTGTATACAAGAATAAAAGTAGAACCCTACCTTACACCACATACAAAAATTCAAAATGGATTAAACACCTAAATATAAGAGCTGAACTACCAAATATGCAATAAGTCTTGAAACAAAACACAAGAGTAAATCTTCAAGACCTGGAGTTAAGCAATGGTCCCTAGCTATTACACCAGAAGTACCAGTTACAAGAGAAAAAAGAAATTGGACTTCACCAAAATTAAAAGCTTTTCTGCTTCAAATGACACATTGAGAAAGTGAAAAGACAACACTCACGATAGGTATGTGTTTATAAATCATGTACTATGCAAAAGGACTTGTATCCAGAATATATAAAGAACTCTAAAAATTCAACAATAAAAAGACAACCCAAATAAAAATCAGCAAATCATTTTAATAAATATTTGTCCAAAGAAAAGATATAGATATCCAATAAATACATGAAAAGATGTTCAACATCAGTCATCAGGGACATGCAAATCAAAATCACACTGTGATACAATTTCACACCCAATAAGATGGCTAAGATCAAAAGGATACATGATAACAAGTGCTGGTGAGGATCTGAAAAAATTGGGAGCCTCGTTTCTTGCTGGCAGGATTATAAAATGGTGCAACTCCTTTGGAAAACAATTAGGCAAATCCTCCAAAAGTTAGGCAGACTATTTGTATAAGATCCAGCAATTCCATCATCGGCCTATACCCCAGAGAAGTGAAGACATATATCCATATACAACTTCATGCACAATGTTCATAGCCATTATTCAAAACAGTCAAAAAAAGTGAAAATAACCCAAATGCCCATCAGCATATGAGATGAACAGATAAACAGGGTAGACTCACACAACGGAATTCAGCAAGAAAAAGGAATGGAGTACCAATGCACACCACAACATGGATCAATCGTGAAAACATTATGTAAGTGAAAGAAGCTGGTCATAAAGGACCACACGTGGTATGAGCTTATGTATAGGAAATGTCTAGAATCAACAAATCCATAGAGACAGAAAGTAGATTAGTGGTTGCCAAGATTTAGGGAAGAGGAGAAATGGGGAGTGATGGCTAATGTGTATGGGTTTCTTTGGGGGGGGGTCATGCATATGTTCTTAAATTAGATAGTGCTGATGGTTGCACACTGTAAGTACACGAAAAACAGCTGAAATCGTTTTAAAAGGGCAGATTTTACAGTATGTAAATTATATTCCAATAAATCTATTATTAAAAACAAAACTCCTAAATTCTAATGAGGTCAGTTTCATTTCCCCTATTTTACGGGCAAGGGAAGTGAGGTTCTGAGTGGGTGAATAACTTGCTCGGGGTCAAAGAGCAAGGCAGTAGGGGCTTCGATTTAAACCTCCGTGCTTCTCATTTCCACCTCTATGCCTTCACCAAACTGCCTGCCACACTTTGGAAATGAGAAAAATTCCTCCTCGAAAGAAGGAAGAGTCTCCGTCGCAGCTGGCTTAGATCTGAGGTCACTTAATTCAATCCTCATTTCCCCAAGTCCTTTACTGCCAGCTTGATCCTCAGTCCCTAGCAGATGGGTGTGTGGCAAGGCACACGGGAAGCCTAGAAAAGGGTGTGACCACCAACCCAGACCATGGCCCACTGGCTCCGATCGAGAAGTCTATCCCAACAATCGATAGTAATGGCAGAGGTTCAATTCAATTGCTCACAAATCCCCATCCATCATTAAGACAGCAGAATGACAGCCCTGGCCTTCCTAGGACCTACTCTTTCACATTCACAAGCTTAATGCAAGTAGATGGTCCTTTCACCCTTAATGATTCCCCATTTCAGAGCATTGAAGCTTCTCCTGAAGTAGTACCCAATATATACTCCTATCATTTATTGTACGTTGTATTTACTCTGTGCTATATATCATAATTATCTGCTGACCTGTCTTCCTCTACTCCCTCCTTGGTTTGACTCTTAAAGGAAGTCTGTGTTCTATTCCTTTTTAACTTTCCCACACCATGGAAACTTCCCATCACTTATTAATAAAAGCTCTGATTCCATTTCTTGAGTGTATACCCTGTGCCAGGCTCTGGGCTAAGGTTTTACAAGCCTGATCGTATTTTGATTATACCAACAACCCTACAAGGGAGAGACAATGACAGCCCCAAGTTTGCCGCTAGCAAGTGGCAGACCGATAAATCTCTTTGAATTTCTCTGGACTTCATTCTTGGTCATTGTGAATATTCTTATTTCTGGCTCACAGACACGGTAAAGGCGTGGGTAGTATGTTCACTGATTTAGATCATGTTGTATCCACCTGGCAAACAGAGATGCCAGTCAGGGCAGTGTCAACTAGAACCTAACAGATGAACAACATTCTCATGGATTTACTCATAAACACCCTCCCAGGGGTCAGCTGCCTAAATTCCAATCTTCCCATTCAGAAGGCAAGTTTATACACTTGCGCACTTGAGAATGACCTTTGTTAAAATTTCTATTACTATACTAAAGCGAAGTGAGAAATGGTGTTGTGTTTTCAAAGTCCGAGTAATTTAGTTGAATGCTTTTCTTTTTCTTTTTGGTAGAGGTTGGAATTTCCTACTATTTGGGGTTATTTTTCTGACTGAGGGCTATGGCACCCGCAGTCTGACAGTTGGTAACAACTTTCTGGAGTTCAGGTGATCACTTTCAGTGACTAAGGCAAATCATAAAAAATGGGACTGTTGTTCCTCTCTCTTTGCAACTGGCTGGTTGAAGAATGGGAGGTGCTTTACCTTCATCCCAAGCACTCATAATGTTGGTTTTTAAAACCAGCTATCCACTTCAAAATCCACCAGCCAGGATTTGAAAAGGAATATCCTCAAGTTCTTTCTTTGTGATGCCAGCACAGACAGGATGCCCACAGCTTCATCATCTCTCCCTAGCATGCAGAAAGGCCCATTTTAATGGGCCTTCCAGTTTCAACTTCACACTTGAGGACAGAATTTAAGACATCAGTTCTCACTGGCATGCACATGAGAATAACTGAGTAAGGCATAAAATATCTCCCTGGCCACCTTCTGTTGCCTTGGCCCGATGCGCTGTCATAACTTACCATTTGTACCCCATGCAACCAGGTCACCAAGACTTTGATGTCCTTGTCTATTCCCACCTCATCTTACCACCACCTGGAAAGAGGCATTTTCTTATTGTGATAGATTCTGTTGAGGCGGGAAGATGAAGTTTCTATTTCTATGTCTGTTTTGGCTTGGGATATGTATTTGTTTTGCTTTATTTCATTTGGCAGAGGGAGGTACATGACATGGAACTTTTTTTTTTTTTTTTTTTAGCTGTTTGCCCTCTTTTCTTGGACTCTGCCTCTCTCTCACCCCCTGGTACTTTATCTTTCCTAAAATCTTTGCCCCTAGTAACTCAGTTTCCCGTCCCCACACCAAACTACCAGCTGGCTATCCTAAGCCTATATGCAGACCAAGGAGAAAAATGGGGATATGGGAGAAGAGAATGTTTGATGTTGGTCAATATCAGAGCAGCCCGGTTAGTCCGGCAAAGCCATGAGCTGTTGGAACCTAAGGTAGCCCACAAGCCAGCCAGAGGCCCTCAGATCTTTGTGGGTATGAAGAAAATTGTCCAGAATCCACTTCACTCATTCTACGGCCTTTGGAAACAGGAAGCTTTGTTCCAAGTCTCTGCTCATTCCAGCTGCCCCTCCTCAAGATCTTTGCATCTTCTTAACTGCCTCCTACCCACACATCAACCCTGGTATAGATTTAGTGCCTTCTTCATTTTCCATAATCAAAAGGTGAAACTCCCCTACTCAACTCTTTCACAGATTCATGAACTTTACCAAAATGTCCCAAGCAGGTTTACATTCTCTCTTCTTCCTCCCATGTCTGCTCTTACCCAATTGTTAATTTCTACTCACCCAGCTCCAAACTTTTCTCCATTTATCACAAAGAACAGGTTCCCTTCCCTTCACAGCCAGTCCAGACACCTCTCCCCAAGCACCCATCGAGACATCTCTTTAACCAAAGACACTTCTTCCCTCAAAAACACTCTGTTGCCAATTATTAGAATAATAACCTTTTCTCCACCACATTCCTCTGGGAAATCCTGGTGTTGTTCAGAAAATGGGAGGAGGAGGTCATGTTCTGCTGAGATGCTGTTGGGAGCAAAGATGACTTTAGGTAATAGTGAGGAAAGGTGGGCAAGGATCTAACGGGTAGAATAAGATTTGGACAGCACAGGTACCAAATAAGGAAGGAAAAAGAAAGAAAAAGGGAGAGAAGAGGTATTCAAGGAGAAGAAAAATCAGTGGTTGGAGGTCTGCAGGAAAACGTTGGTGACAAAGACATCAACGCAAGGACAGCAGGAAGAGCCCTGGAGCTAGACTGCCCCAGAACTCCTCAGCTCTGTAGAGACTGATGAGGGCTCACTCCCAGGGTAGGCGGGGACCTGGGCCTCCTAGAACACCGTCCTGAGCCATGGGTAGGCCCTACTATAGAAATGGGACATCTGACAGCCCAGCCTCTGAACTTGGGACCCTGGAGTCTTACAAGAGGCTTCTCAGTACTTTTGTTTCCCTCAGCATCATGCTTTTCCGGCAGCCTCCTGAGCTGACTTCAGCAACACTTGAGCTCACTCATTGTAGGCAAGGAATGTGTTGGGTTGAGATTTGATTGAACCATTAACTAGCTATATTACCATAGGCAATTTCTTTTGAGTCTCAGCTTGAGTCTAAATTTCTTCACTTATTAGATAGAGACAGTGACACCTACTTTGCAGGGTTCTTATGAGGACTAGAGATAATCTATAAAAGGCAGAGGGCTTGACACAGAGTGGTGCTCAGTAAAGGGCAGCTGGTTATATATATGAATGTGTATGAATCATTTATGTTTAATTATCATTGCTAACAATAATGAATGTAATGTCCCATTAATTTTGTTGTAAGTTTTACTGAACTATGGTCAGTGGTGTGTTGATAAATACATAACACTGATTATAGTTAAATTACAACTAGATTGGGGGAGGGGAAGCCTGATTTGAGCATTTGCTGACTTCCATCGTGACACTACTCCCATCACGGTCAATTTCAAACCACCAATGTGACGTCACTGAGCATGGCGCTGAGAAGAGACAAAGGCTATCCTGGTCATCCCTGACTATGATGCTCAGATCTGCACAGATGTGTTCAGATATCACATATCAACGCTCACACATCATAGTTATGCACTTACAACTTAAAACAAGAGGAGATATTGTAGGAGATTCCCACTAAGTTGCCTCTGAACAGGAAGCAGCGATTGCCTCTTTAGTCCTCCATATTCTCCCAGTTCCACATCGTGGCCCTTCTTGTCAGCATGGGTTTTCACAGTTTTTAAAGACAGAACCCCCCTTAGGATACATATATGTGTGTGTGCTCAGGCACCAAGCTTTCCCACTCCCTTCTCTGACGAGCCACATAAATATGGATTATATTTGAAAATCAGCCTTGACTAAGCTAAACTCTTCTAATAGCTTGTAACATCAATTTAATGATAGATAAAATAAAGGAAAATTGCATTCTCCTTCACTTAAACGCTAAGCTGCTTTAATTGTTTTACTTAAAAAAAAAAAAAAAACTAATTTCTCCCTGTAATTATCAATATATTTCCATCACCCCAGGAAATAAAAAGACTCCTTTCAGGGGCATTTTTAATACCTGTAAATCCCCCAGATGTTAGAACGAGTCTGTGAGAGTTGAGAGAAATATGCTTATTTTATAGTCTGGCAGTTTCTCAGTTTGCTTTTTATTTTTTAAATCCTTTCATTGTATTTTTGATTAGTAGTGGATAAATAGTATTTGGATTAAAAATCCCTACTGTATGATTATACCCAACACTCCTGCTACCAGTTTCCCACACTGAAAACTTAAAGAACATATATATGGGTCTCAGTGTGAGAACCATGATGAGAACCTAGAGCAGGAGGGTACTGGAGGGGTCCTAACTTTTACTTGGTAAAGGAGCACATTGAGGTACAGAATGGCACCATGACTTGCCCACGTGGTGTTATATGGATTTTTACATGGTGCTAGACTACCTTCGTACCCTCACCCCCGTACACATGCACACGCATGCACACATGCACACATGCAAGAGGGAGGAGTATAGTTACAAAATTCAGCAGAAACTGTAACATTGGATATGCCCTCCCCCCAAATACAAAAGTAGGAATTTTAATAAGTACTTATTTAAGAAATATTTACTGGAGACCTGCTATATGCTGGGCACTGCCATCCGGACACCATCTGTGTCTAAGCTTATGATGGAAACTCTTTTCCTTAAGCTCCTACATCACCAGTGTAACGTGCAGCCCTCCCAGATGGAGACTTACCCACTGTGCTCACCAGGAACTTGACTGCAAGACCCCATGAGGTTCAGGTTTGTATTGATAACAAAACCTGGGGATTTTGCTCTCTGCTATTTCTTTGCTTAACTCTGGACTTTATAAAGACAACAGAGGATTTGTGGGAATGATCAAACCCTTACGGTGGAAGAGGAGCCCTGGATGGCTTGCTAGGCAGTTAACCGAAACAGGATTATGGGCATAAATTGTTTTTCCCCCAAGTCATGCCACCAACGGCAAAAGAATGATTCTTGAATGAGACAGTTCTGGGAACATCCCCAACTCCAGCACTTACCTGCAGTGAACTTCAGCAAGTTACAGTACTTCTCTGAGCCTCCATTTCCTCATCTGAAAAAATGGGAACTGTCCCACTTAGCTCCCAGCCTTGTCGGCCGTTAAAATGGAACTACCTAGGCAGCAGAGCAGCCCACAGGTAATCGCCCTACACAGGGGAACTCCCTTTCCTTTTATCTTCCCTACCCACCCCGAGGGAAGGGGAGTGGACAGGAGAAGGGGAATTGAGGGAGATCAAAAGCTGGAGGAGATGGAAGCAAAAAAAAAAAAAAAAAAAAAAAAAAAAAAAGGAGGGGAGGCATTCATTTCCAAAGAATGGCTCAGCTATGGGGCCTCAAGAATGAGAAAGGGAGAGAAAGTGGTGAATAGCAAGGAGGGCTCATAGGTCCCCTTAGGCAATGTTAACCCCCAGAGGTTTCAGACAAAGGCCTTGGGGAAGCTTCAGGGCTTCTCCAACCTAATGTTGAAGGTCACCTGGTAGCACTTCCATTGTGTCCTACTGACCATAAACAAGACACAAGGACAGTAGATTCCTCCTTGAGTGCAAAGTCACCTTTTAGAAGACCGGCGGGGTGGGATGTCATTACAAAATGGAAACTACAGCTAGGGACCTGGGACAAAAACCTCTGCTCGTCTTCCCCTGGTATGGTACCTAAAACATCCGATTACAGCTGTGACGCCAATAAAGCGCCTGGATCATTACTGAGAGAGTCTTTGCTCTGATCTGAAAGTGTCTGTTCGCTCAGTTCAATCCTGGAATGCCCACTTCAAGCCATCGGGGTCAAAGGTTGGTAGGTGACTCTGGCCAACCCAGTAAGGTAGCAATTTGGACCGTCGATCTACAGGAGGACCTAATAACACGTGGACTCTAAAAAGTCTCTGGAAATGTACGGATATGAAGAAAATTTCATAGACCAGAAGTCCTCTAAGAAAGCACGCTACGTAGCATCGGAACCCATAATTCAGGAAGATCTCAGAGGTGAGAAGCGATACTCAGAAGGGGGTATGCTTCAGGAACAAGACTGCCTTCTGCTGCAGTGCCTTCGCAGGAGGGTGGACCCAGCCAGCTCAGAACTTTTGCTTTCCTGGGTGGATTATGCATGTCTAGAGCCAAAGCCAAATGGCCTGTGAGTAGAAAAAAGGCAGATGTTGTCATTAGGGGCCCTTCGTATCTGCCCATCCCTCATGTAAATGTCAGCCTCTCCTCTAGAAAAATAGTAAACAGGTAATTAGAAGGTGATAGATTACTGTCCTGGTCTTGGACTCCTAATCCATTACTCTGGGCATCAAATTCCCTGTCAAATTCACCATGGATCAAGGTTGGGTGATTGTCTCCATGTTGGAGCAATGGGTTTGAGACTCAAAGTAGTTCTGCCTTCCATAGACTCCATTCTCTGGGTTTTACTCTACATTTTGGAAGCTTTTACCCCGATTTGGATCCATTCCTTTTTTTTTTTTTTTTTTTAAGATTTTATTTATTTATTTGACAGACAGAGATCACAAGTAGGCAGAGAAGCAGGAGGAGAGAGGAGGGAAGCAGGCTCCCCGCCAAGCAGAGCCCGATGTGGGGCTGGATCCCAGGACCCTGGGACCACGACCCAAACCGAAGGCAGAGGCCTTAACCCACTGAGCCACCCAGATGCCCCTGGATCCATTCTTTTTTTAAATAGGGACAATAATAATACTTCTCTCCATAGCATTAGTGTATGAATTAGATGAGATAATGCACACGGGCAATCAGTGAATACTGGAGATGACTCTATTGCTATTGGTGTGGGGTGGGGGGGCGGGGTGGTGTTTTCAGCCCTCTTCCTAAATACTTGCCTGGCTGACCCCCAGCCACAGTACAGTTCCTGAATGGCATGGGGTTGATCAGGGTCCCTGTCACCATTATAAAACTTTCCCCATCTACAAAGAGTTTGGCTAATAGTTCTCAATTAAATAAAACACAAAAGATAATCTCCCATCTCAGAACACACAGTACTTGGTAGTACAGATCAGGGAGCTTGCATTCTCTTTCTACTGTGGCAACAGAGGCATTTTCAAATAAATATAAATTCCAATAGGGGCAGCACCAAGACCCAGTAATGACAAAACCACCCGCCAAGCCAGTGGAGTTATTCAAAATTATCTCTTAAGGAGAGAACCAAATGTGAAAACTACATAATGCTTGAACTTCACTTATAAGCATGGTTTTCTTTAGGATTGGGGGTGATTCACCTAATTTCAAGTGCCTGAATATATTCAGGACTCAAACCACCTGGGCTTCTCTTAGCAAGTATGACGTGGGTCAAAGGGCTCCCCTGAACTTGTCTTGGAGAAGATGCCTCCCCACCCCTTGCCTCTCCCGCTCGTTCTCCCCTTTGCAGATGTAAACATGCCACAAAATGGAGCGAGACAGCCGTGAACCAGCTTGGCAGCTGCTCCATTTCTCTGCTAATATCAATATTAATTTTGTAGGCTTCCCTTTTTTCAGAGCATCCGGCTGGAGGTACAATTTGTACAGAACCTGGTGTTTGGGAAGGGGATTTGCAAGCCGGCTCAAAGGTGCTTCCCCTGCCACTTTCTCCATGGCATCATGCAAGACTCTAGTTCAAATCCAAGGCAGCAGGGAGACAGGACGGGAAGCCGGCAAGCCGCTTCTCGCCGGCCCTATCGCAGAGACTGGAAAACAAGTATACCTGGGTATTACGCGCTTGCCTCTCTGGTGCTTTTGCCGCCAATTTCCCACTTGGCCACATGTGCACATTTAATTAATGTTTCTGCTCGTCACCTCCTGCAAGTCATTAATAATGATGCTCTGTAGATACTGTCCCATCTCAGAGCCTGCCAGAAGCATGCCACCGGCCACCATCTCCCAGGCAGTCCGCAGCCGCCCACCGGCTGCTCACGTGGCCTTCCAGCCAGGTTTCAATCCAGGAGACAGAGCTCAGAACCAGCTCGGTTGAATTCATCTTTCAAGTGAGATTTCCGGATGCATCCATTTCATCTCCTTTACCCACTAATGTTGTGGAGGGTTTTTTTTTTTTTTTTTAATTCTATTAAAAAATGCAATTAAATTTGTCTCATGGAATTTGCTCTTTAAAAATCCAGACAGCTGCTTGCTCATGGTGGCATTATGCTCTTGATTCTTACGCATTTTTTTCTTCGTCTCCATTCCATTACTTTACTGAGGATTAAAGACAGGCTTACCAGATGGCAAATGCCAGGATCTCTCCCCACCCCCCACCCCCCTTCAGAAGACTAGTATCATATCAGCCATAATACATATCCCGAGTTCCTCTACGCAGCTCTTGGAAGAGACAGCAATTGTTTCATTTAAATTCATTAGCTAATGCCCAAAACCCAGTGAAAGGGCAGGAGGTTAGGAATGAGAAAACCCGAGTACCGCTTACAGGAACTTTCTGGAAAATGCTGCAACCAGTCTCTCCCCCACCGTGCCTCAGTTTCTTCATCTGTCCCACCTCACTAGCTTCCTCCACCAGCTCTCAGCCATAAAGCCCTCGTTAGGCCGGGAAGCAAATGAGGTAATGTCTGTGGCAAGATGGTTTGTGCGTTTCCAAAGAAAGACACCATATAAAAAGCATTCTGATTGCTAACAGTCAGAGATGCTGAGGATTTGGCCTGGCTGGCTTCATAAACTATTTAACTGCCTGCTTCTTGCAAAAACTATTTTTATCAGTTAATTACACATTTTTCTTATTAAATAACAATGTCAAAGCATGTCTTGCTCATTTTCTTGTCATGATTAATTTAATCTTCCTTCCTTTATTACAAGTCCGGTTTTCCTTCTCTCGTCTTATCCACCCGGATAGACTAGTAAAAACCCCACGACCACTCAACTTCTCTGATTAACATTAACCCATTCTACTTCTGTTCTTTTCATTTTCCCAAATCCCTGAAGATAGTCTCTTTCTCTCACGCGAATGTCTGTCTGGTGTCTAAGGAAGGACCAAACTCTAACGAAAGGACTTTGCCCTAGTGAATGGCCTCCCTTCGGTCTTTTCTTGGGCCTTCCACCAACAGGCAAATTCTCAGAGGCAGACCAGATTTAAAGGCAGCACTGGGTCAGAGCCTGCCTGGGGAGAGACAAGAAAGTCAGAGAGAGCTTTGGTCATGTTCAATTTTGAAACGGACACACATGTGATGGGCCAAGGATCTGGGGGAAAGAATAAGAAGAGAAATGTCAATGACCTTCACCACACTGTAAGACTCTTTCCTATTAGTAGTAGTAGTAGTAGTCGTCATCATAGTATTTATAATTACTGATTATTGAAATGATAATAATATTGTTATGATTATATACTTAAGCCCTCACATGGAAAGGGGACATAAGACATTATTAGTATGTGGTTCATGCTATTGTTTGGACTCACAGAGAGACACTAGAACTTGGAGATGAGAAATGACAATTTTTGAGGCAAAGTAGCTAACCACCAGAATTGCAGACATGGTAACAGAAAAAACAATTTTACATGGTTTTTTTATTTTTATTATTATTACTATTATTATATGCCCACTTGTGATCGTATGCAGCCTCTAGAATGATGGCCTCTGGATATTCACCTCTCTGTGTAATCCCTGCTCAGTCCAGTAATAAGTCCAGTCCAGTAAGTCCAGCGCACACTGGACTTATTGATCCACTTCTACTGAACGCAGTTCCCCATAAATGACAAGACGTCACTTCTGAGAGTGAGTTATGCAAAGTCTTCTTTCTCAGATACCCGCTCTCACTTGCCAGCCACCGTGGGGTGAGCTGCCCTGTGATGAGGCCCAGGTGGCAAGGGCTTGAGACACAGCCAGTGACAACGGAGGCCCTCGTCACTATGCTCCATGGGGAACAGAATCCTACCAAGAGCCATGTAAGTAGGTTGGAAGCTGATCCTCCCCAGAGCTGGGCCTCCAGACTACCCTGCAGTCCCAGCTTGATTGCATCCATATGAGACGTTTCAAGACAGAAACACTCAGCTAACCCACACCCATATTTCCGTATCTCACAGAACCTGTGTAGAATAGATGTTTGGCTTTTTTAAGCCACTACATTTTGGGGTAATTTGTTACTCAGCACTTGGTAACTAATACATGACTCTTACAACAGCAAAGTTAATCCAGAAGTAACACTACACACTACAAGGATGGGAGGGAAAAATATGCTGCTTCCCTATTCTTTGCCCATGAAGTTATCTATCAACCAAAACCCTTTTTCTTGCTGAATGTGATCTTAAAACCTTCTCAACACAACTCTCCAAGTGGCCATCCCCAATTAGCTGGTCTGATAGATGAAAGAAAATCTATTTGCAGGCCCCTGAACAGTGTAAAGAGAAGACTTGGAGTTAAAAGGCCTGATTTCTAGTTAAAAGAAAAGAGACTTTGGGTGAATTACTTATATTCTCTGCATTTCATTTTCATCTTCAGTAACATGGAGGTAATCTGTCTGGGTGTTCTGAGTATAAGGAACACAATACTCAACTAAGCCTCAGGAAGATTCCTCTTCTCTCAGCTGGCCATCTTCAACATGCTGGCATCTCCCCTTATGGCCACAAGATGGTTATAGCAGCTCCAAGCCTCACATCCTCCCAGAAGAATGCCCCTAAACCTGAAAAGGATGCCTTCTTGTAGCCTCCAGGAGAATTCCCCAGACGTCATATTGGTCGAACATGGCTTACATGCCTATCCCTAAATAATCACAGGCCAAGGGGATCCAGCTGAAACCGTGATCAGCTTAGACCATCCCCATTTCACCCTGAGCCTTCAAGGGGCCTACTGGTCCCTAAGCAGATGGCCATCCAGAGAAGAAAAGCAGAAGCAGAATTTGAGCTGCTTCTTTTTTTTTTTTTTTTTTTAAGGTTTATTTATTTATTTCACAGAGAGAGAAACAGAGCAGGAGGAGTGGCAGGCAGAGGGAGAGGGAGAAGCAGGTTCCCTGCTGAGCAGAGAGCAAGACTTGGGGCTCGGTCCCCAGACCCTAGGATCATGACCTAAGGCAAAGGCAGACACCTCATCGACTGAGCCATCCAATCACCCCCTGAATTTGAGCTTCTATGCACATAAAATGAAGAGGCGGGCAGTTAATGCTGGATAAATGTGTTAGTTCGCATAGGCCAGCTTATGTTGGAGTATAGTATAAATGATGGCTTAACCCAACAAAATCGTATTTGTTGCTCAAACTAATGCCCCGTGCAAGCCAGTCAAGACCAGGCTGACAGGGACTCTACCTCATCAACACAAGGCCTTGGGATTGGCTATAGCAGCATTGAAAATCTAGAACGGACTTCCCTCCTATGTCACTTTCACTCACGCTTTTTTGGCCAGAACCAGTCAATGACCCCCAATTAACTACACGAGGGCTGGAAAGTCTAGTCTTTCTTGTGCCGGAAGAGGGAAAAAGGGAACAGGAATTGGTTTGACCCTAAAAGACAAACAAGACTATCTGCAATAAAGCCTTATCTCCTCAAAATATTTTAGGAGGTTCAAATGAGACAATGTATTTATCCATTTCTCAAACATTCATTAAATACATAATGTCTACCAAGTACTGAGCTGGAAGAGCTCAGTAAAACATAATCCCCGCCCTCCTCACAGATGTAACCATTGAGAAGATAATCAAGCACCTGAATCTGAACGTCAGTCAAAATTTATTTGCCCTGGGGGGCATCTGGGTGGCTCAGATGGTTAAGCATCTGCCTTTGGCTCAGGTCATGATCTCCAGGTCCTGGGATGGAGCCGCATGTCAGGCTTCCAGCTCAGCAGGGAGTGTGCTACTCCCACTCCCTCTCCCTCTCCCCCTGCTTATGCTCTCTCTGTCTCTCCTCTCTCTCTCTCTCTCTCTCATGAATAAAGAAAATCTTTTTAAAAAACTTTTAATTGCCCTTTCCTTCCCTTTCCAAGTCTTCAGTGCTCACCTCACATATTTTGTGTCCCTCTCACCGGTCTTAATTTTGTCTTCCTATTGTTGCTTTAAAAGTCTTTGCAATGCCCCCAAGAGGAGTCATAGCCAGAAAGGACGAGGGGACTAATCTAGAGTGGCCATGTCCGGGGATGGGGGACAATAGTTATCAAGACAACACTGTAGGCAACTCCAACTGTCATCTTTTCTTTGATTTCCCCTCACCTTGCAGCATTAGAAGAACCAGTTGTTAAACTTGTTTCTTTCCACATCCCTTCACCTGTGGCTCAGGACCTCATGAGAGAGAAGAGGCCTGCCTGAGTCCGTTCCAACAGCTCGTTCACCACCCTCCTCCTTTAGCCACCATTCTTATTGCCGGCTTCACCCCTCTCCTGAGTGTCAGCTTCTTCAGGAAGGTACCATGACATTCTTAGAGCGGGATAGTCTGCAGTTACAGAGAGAGCCCAGAATGTCATTGGCTTCATACAAACTGCTTGCGAGGATTGCCTATCCAATTCAGGTTTCTCCAGAAGGTCTTCCCCACGTGGTCATCAGAGACTCAAGCTGACAATGGTTTTGCATTTTTAGCCATGGCTTCTAGGCTTGCCCTGGGTGTTGACAGCCCCACAAACCAGAGAGGGAAGATCACAGACAGTACACAAGAGATTTATAGCAGGCTGGGTCTGAAAACAGCATCCTTCCCTTCTGCTCATATACGGAGGGAGAGAACTCAGTCTCATGACCACACCTAATTGTAAGGGAGGCTGGGAAATGTAATTTAGTTATGTGCCCAGGGAGAAAGAGAACAGATTTTGGTGGACAGCTAGCAATCTCTCCCACACTCACCCACACAGCTTCCTATTTTTCAACTTGGCAAAAGCTGAGTTCATGGAGTATTTCTATACACCATTATATTCTTTGGCCTGCCAAGGCAATGATCTTTCTGGGAGAAGATTCGCAAATCTCAGAGCGCAATTACTGGGCAGAGACCTGACTGTCCATTTTGTCTGTGCTATCCCTCCATCTCAATTTTCAATCAGGTTCTCCAATCCTAGACATAATCTTGAGACTATGAAATGATCTAGACATTTCCAACTTAGGTATAAGCCAATAGGTCCTCCCCATGATCCAAGCAGTAACAAGTCTTATGTGAAACACATTTCAGCAGACGTGAGACTTTGGGAAGAGGTGCTTCTCTGAACATCTTTCATTCACTCCTTTATTGAACACCCAGTGTGTGTATCGGGCACTATGTTAGGACTGGCAGGAAATACCCTGAGGAATGAGACTGACATGATCTGCTGGACCCTATAGTCTAGACCAAAAGAAGAAAGTTTATAGAAATATAAAGGAAATGCATACTATGATAAGTAATTATAAAAGAAAACGTGGGGCAAAGGCAGAGAATAACAGCAGAGGAGGGAGGGTGACAGGTAAATTAAGACCTGGAGGATAAGGTACAGCCACGCAAAAGAGGGAGAAGGAGAAGGCAAGCACTCCCAGCACAAAGCACAGGTTGTGCAAAGGCCGTAGAAAGGACAACAGCCTGGCATGGCTGAGGAACAGAAAAGGAACTGGTGTGGCTGAAAATGAAGAGGGAAGAATTGTGGGGAGAGGAGCCTGGAGTAGGGGCGGGGCCAGATCACGAAGAGTTTTATAGGTCTGGATGTGGACTTGGAGTTTGAATCTGAATAAAACAAGAAGCCAAGTGGGGATTTAAGGCATAAAGGGACAGGACTGCACACCGCATTAGCAGGCTACGGCTGCCATCTCGAAGTCCCATAGACTGCGTGGCTCAGACAACAGAAATGTGTTGTCTCACAGCTCCAGAGGCTGGAAGTCTGACGTCAGATATCAGTGGGCTGGTTCATGCTGAGAGCTGTTTGGCCAAATCTGTTCAAGGCCTCTCTGCAAGCTTCTGGCAGTTTGCTGGAAATCTTTAGCGTTCGTTATAGGAATAGAGATGGCCCTGCCCTCTCCCTGTGTTTTCACACTGTCTTCACTCCGGCTGCATCTCGTCCTCTCCACGCAGCATCCTTTCTACAAGGACTCCTGTTGTATAGGCTAGGCGTCCACTCTCCTCCAACAGGAATGACCTCATCTTAACTAACTATGACTGCAATGACTCCATTTCCAAATAAGGCCACATTCTGAAGTCCTGGGTTAAAACTTCAGCATATGAATGGGACAGAACTCAAAACATAACAGGAACTTTTTAAGTTTTCTGTTCTGCCTGTTATGAATGGGCGGAAGATGGAGTTAGGGTAGAAGTAGAGGAGCAAGCTGGGAAGCTGCTGTCACTGTCACCAAGGTGAGAGGTGATGTTTGCCAGGTCCAGATGTGCAAGGAGATTTAAGATATATTTTGTTGATAAAACTAGCATGACGGCTGATAGATCGTATTTCATTGGTGAGGGAAAGGGATGAATCGAGTGCCTCTTTTTTTTCTTTCTTTCTTTTTTTTAAAGGATGACTCTTAAGTTTCCCGCTTCAGTAAGAAGGAAGATGGGGATACAATTTGTAAGAAGAGGAAGAATTGGGGGAGAGACGTGTTTTAGGATTGAGCCCCACAGTTTCATTTTAGATGCATTAAGCTGAGGTATGTAAGAACCATCCAAGTAGACCACACAGGCAGCTGTATATAAGACTCAAAGGAGAAATCCAGGCTCGACGTAAAAATGTGGAGTCATCAGCACACAGAGTATTTAAGATCACTCGAGATGGTTGAAGGAAGGAGTTCCCCTCTCCCAGCACATCTTGCCCCCAGCAACCCCAGCATTACCCGTAGTCTTTTATCTTGGTGTTTCTGTGGAGCTGCCCAGGCCTACCAGGGGTTTCTGAATTATAGACTCAGAGGCATCGCTGTCCCTTTTTGAGGGCCACAGAGGGCTAAGAATCCTGTCTCACATGCCATCCCCTGATTGTTCTACCTCCGTCTCTACACACATCCTGTGGATCCTTGGTTTCTGGAGAAGTCGAAGACTGTGCTCCCAGTTTTCTCAGGCTTAAACAAAGCGTTCATCCTCTACACCAAAGAACACCCACCTGGCCCAATGTACACGTCCACCCAAATCGTCTGAACATTGGGGAGCATGCAAACACACACCCCGTCCCTTCCACAGAAATGACCTAAACTTCGTGTGGTTCACATGTCCCTAGAGATGATCTCATTTGCCTGCTTCAAAAGCGCTTTGGTCTGCACAGCCTGTAGCAGCAAATTTACACTTCAAAAAGCAGACAGCTTTTTCCACATCTTATTCACTTAATGGGTGAGAATGTAAAATTAGTTCCGTTGCTGATGAGGACCTTGAGCCAAATGAAAAGTGTTCATTTGTCAGCACAGACTTACAGCCTGAGACATGATTATATAGCTAATCCAATAATGGGTTTTGATGCCGAGCATTTATTTATATACAGTATGTCTTGTTATCTGTTGATAATCAGGACCTACAATTTACTCTTTCTTGTGCGTGTAGTGTAAAATAGCAACATCTCCCAGACATATTGCATTTAAGTACCAACATGCGAACACATACGAAAAACGCCACCATCAGCAAAATATTTTATTTGCTTTCTTTTAAAAAAGAAAAAATGAGAGAGAGAGACAACCAGTGCTTGAATTCAGGCTTTTATATTTTTAAACATAAATAGTAAATAAAGTATGAGGTTTCTCTCAAGACTATCCGAGGGTTCAAAAAAAAAGAGAGAGAGAGAGAAAGCTCAGAAAACAAGATTTCTTTTACCATCTAGAACCACTTTCATCCAGGGATTTCTCCTCCTTGTTCTCTAAAAATTCTATCTGCAGGTCAAATCCTACACACATCTTTACAGGTAATGATCTAAGCCAAAAAGATACGTAGAGAAAAAAAATCTTCCCAATGCCACCACCTGACTCTGGGTACCTGAATCTTACCAACTCTCTGCTGGTTGCAAAGATGCATATTCTCACCATGTGGGCCCTGGAAACTGTAATAACTATCTCAAGCAAACCCTTTCCTTAAAAATTAGTAACTTAAAATTAAATACGAAACTACCCCACTTCTATAAACTCTTTCAGAGACAACATACTGCTACATTATATTGTTTCTTACCCTGTGGATGAGCGTAAATGTCTATCACTAAAATATAGGGCCACTTTCGGCCTAATATAAACATAAAATGCATAAAATCCAACATTTAAAACAAGCAGGCATTTTTATAGGCATCGTAGAGTATGATGCATTGTAACATATTCCAGCTATAATAAAGCCTATGGGAAAGAAAAGGCACATCAGGATTAAGTATTCTGTTAATTGCAAATGTGTAGCACACCTGCGAAGTCTGTGAAAAATCCTACAACACTTGGAGAAAGTCAGTGTAAGTTCCTTTCCCTGCTACCATCTCCTGGAAGGGCCTAGAAGAATCCAGAACAAATGCAGGGCCGCATCAGAGTCGCCACTTTGCCTTGTCTCCAGTTGCCACTTTGCTCCACTTGCGGTCTCCGGCCCAAATAAAGCCGAAAAGACCGGTCAGTCTGGGATATGCGAGAAGAAAGTGGGGGGCAAGGGCACTTTTTTAAGCTGACATTTATTCTGCCATAAATACCTCAATGTTGGTGAGACATGATGTTTTATTGGATTACACTGGTTTGCTAAAGAAATCACATTGGGAATAGCAAAGCTTGCGGTTTTGTGGGTAATACATTTGTAATGTGAAGGCTTTGCACTGGAAGAGTGTTGGAGAAGGATAACAAGGCAAATTAGGAAGTGGCTAAATGCATGCAAATCTATATTATGGTAATACTTGGCCGCCTAAGTCCAAGAGGTTTTATGTGGTGGTTGGTTCACCTAGGCTGGATAATTCATTGGGTTTTGACTCGGGTAAAGAATAAATGAGTATAGCGTACATTACATTCTTACTTTCGTCTCCGAAACAAATCTTTCTTGTACCAGCCAGTGTAATCTTCAGAGTTTTCCTTATATAAAACACCTCGAGAAAAATGCACCTCAGTCAGATTTACACTTTATTACTCTAATGATTCTACAAACACTACCACAATGTGATGAAAGACAGAGCAGTCCCGGACTGATTGAGAGCTAATAAAAATCAGTACTGAAAACTGAAAAGAGCACCCTTATCATCTTTCTTTCATTTAGAGCTGATTACTAGGGGATTATAATGCAATCACAGCTATGTGTGAGAGGTAGCTATGGGAACCAGTTTTAACTGTTTATCTAGCCAAAGATCTTAATTTAAGTTTGAACACTCTGATTCATTTATATGTAAGACACCAAGGAGACAAAATGCAGAAGAAACAGATGCGCACTTGTTCTTTCCATTTAACTTCATAAGCTACCAGCCAATTTGTCTTTCAGGGACAAAATTAATTTCTGATGACAATGTGTGCAAGTAATAAACTAGAAGTTCCTGTCCTGGGAAACTTGTTAATGCCATGTAATGTTCTGGAGTTATTTAGGAGGGGAAAAAAGAGATTTGCTCCTGGAGTTACGGGCACGTCTGTAACAAACTCGCCTCTGTCCCAGCTCTTAGTCACTCCCGCAGAGGTTTACGACACCTCTCCTAGAGGCTGAATTGGGAGAGTTCAAAAGAAACCACGTTGCTTACCATTTCTTTCCTATGCAGTATTTTTAAGCTGCTCATTTTCCTTCGGATTCTCTCCCGTGACTCAGATCTACTCATGGCACAGACCTCCCGCTTGTTGCTTCCCAGCCCTGGCATAGGGGCAAGGCGACTGGCGATGAGATGAAAATGAATCACGGGACCTCCTTCGTGGAGCCCGTGTTGCGAACGGCACACAGCCCCTTGCACAGAAGAGCACTCCACGAGCGGCTCGATGCCATGGCAAAGGCTTTGCAGAGGAACCTGGGATGTGCGCAAGGAAGGCTCAGCGATGGGATTCGATGTGCCGATCCGCTGCCATGGAGAGAGAAGGGTGCTAGCACGTCTGACCAAATGTGGACACACGGACACTCAAGTGGGGACTAGGGCTGGCCACCGTCTCAAAGAGGTCTACAGGCTCGTTGTGCCCTAGCCGTCAGGGATAATCACAGGAAGAGTGGTAGTAATAATAATAATAATTTTAAAAGACAGCATTTATAAAACACTGTATAACCAGAGAATAAGGCAGATACTCTACATCCATTCTCTCATTCAATCTGCACAATAATCCTCATGGAAGCCATTTTTAGGGCCATTTTATAGGTGAGAAAGCGGAGTCATATAAAAATTAACTTGCCCAGCGCCACTGCTAGGGAGTGGAAAAGTCAACATTGGAACTCGGTCTGTCAAACTCCAAAACTTATATTTTCCAGCACTCTCCTCAGGCCAACCTCGGCAGTCTTATTCATCTTAGCCAGTATTCTTTTCCCATCTCATTATGTATCCAGTGTTGTGTGTGTGTGTGTGTGTGGTGGTTTTTTTTTTTTTTTTTTTTTTTTTTTTTTTTTAAGTATCTCTGGACTCTCTTCGTCTCTTAATCCACAGCCTCTGTGCTCCGTTTCCCCCGATTTCCCCAGCCTGTATTTTTCTGCTCTCCGGGGGAACTCCCTACGGCATAATGGCTGTCCATTAGTGTGTTTTCAAAACCTCGCTCTCTCCTATCCTCTGACAGTTTTTATATGCTCCACATGAAGGATCCTTTTCCAGAAATACTTTTGAAGAAAGTCTAAAGTAAGCTGAAAAGTATTACATTTTTCATCTCAACAGGGAAATGGATTTAAGAAAAGGAGAGAAGAGCCTGCAGGTCTTTCAGATTTTAAAAAGAATTCAACACACTGCTGCATTGGCACTGGGAACACATCTATCACAGAAACCAAGAGAGCATCTGCATTTACACGCCGAAACGGTTCCCTGCGTCCTTGATCACGATAATGACTTCAAGTTCCGCTGAGCCTTTCATCCGGAGGGACGCCATGGCCCCTGCAGAAGCCGGCCCAGCGAGCGGCTCCCTCCACCACCAAGGCTCCGTCTCCTCCAAGGTGAAGGGGGAACAGCTCCACTGGGGGAAAATTGAAAAGGACAAGTGAGCACTGTAAATTCTATTTCCAAAGGCAACTAAAATAACAGTCCGACTGTCCCTATTTAATTGCCCCATCTGGAACTCGGCATAACAATGCAGTCCCAAAGAAACCTACCAGGCATCAGTAGCAATACATGAAAGAGGGGAAATGCTTTCAGGGCCTCGAGAAAGCCTTGCCCTCCAAGCACCAGGACATTTTACTAATTGCCCTATTTCCGGTTTCTAAAACCACGTCAGGCAGCTGGGGGACATTCCTTAGGACAGTTCTCGCCGGCTTCCTCCTGCCCTCAGGAGTCAGTACCATGTTTGATGAGAATGAGTAAGAAAGACAGAACAGGCTAGTGTGTGGTTTGGGGAAGAATGAGATCTCGCGCAGAGCTGCTTCCTTTACGAAGTACAAGCGATCTTATAACACACAGCAGGCTGCGCTCAGTGGGTTCCAGAACCCTGGGTCAAAGGCGGACTCACTGTCAGCAAGAAGCATGACTTGAGTTGCCCTCCCAGCCTTGCAGTGAACTGGCCCTGTGTTGGTCACGCATGTGTTACCCACATGTGCTGGCTCCTCTACCTGGAATCCTGCGCTCCCCCTGTCCTCCTCACTCATTTTCCACTGCCAACATTCAGCTCAAGCTTCCTCTCCTCCAGGCAGCCTTCCTTGAATTCCCCAAAGTGGGCCAATTGTCTTCCTTCTGTTCTTCCTCAGCATCTTCCAGCAATCTTGTGGTGTAATAAGCAGCATCATTTATTGAACACTTACTATATACCAATCCCTGTGCCAAGTCCTTCACCTCTAACTATCTCTTTTCATCCTTACAAGTGCCCAAAGTACTATTATCCCCATTTTAGAGGTAGGAAAACTGAGGTCTATGAGATTAAAGTCTCACAATGAGCAAATGGCAGAGCTGGGATTTGATTTCCGCCCCCGACCGCGAGCTCATGCTCGTACCTCCTGGTTTCCACACTCTGGCTCTACTCATCACAGTATCCCCAGCATGGTATAGACATGGGACACACTCTTGTTGAGCTAAACCCCCCTGTGGGACGTGCATGGAGATCTCACGGACCTGGGTGGGGGAGCCAGAGTAATCTGGCCTTATTCGCCCGCCACTCAACCAGTTGACTGTTCTGATTTGCGCGTGTGACAATAAAGCTCTTTTTTTGTTTTGTTTTGTTTTTTTCCCTGAAAAAAGAAGGTAGAAGTGGTGAAGCAGGGTCCTCGGTGTCATGCTGACCCACCAGAACATGGGTTGTCTTCCGGAACTCAGGTGTTCTCTTCACTGAATTCAGTCAAACCAGTTCTGCATACGGACCCAGACCCGGGAGGTTTAACTTAGAAGGATTCCATTGTTATGCATCACTGCATAATCACTTCTGTCACCCACCGTTGTCCCCCTCCATCAACAGCGCTGCCCCAGCCACTGTGGCATAGACGCACTCGTCCCTGGAGAGCATGTGGCTGAACCCTCGGGGTGCAAGGGCTGGGTCGGGAGAACGCACTCGCTCTGGGAGAGCAAGTTCCTTCTGTCTGACAGGCGGCCAGCCCTGCTCACCCTTCTTCCTTCTCCACATCCAGGAGATGGAGCCCGCCCACTATGTCTTCATCCCTTCTTGTTGTCCCTGCCGCTGCCCTAGCCCAGGCCTTGATCAAGAACCCTCTGGCCTTCTCGCTGCAGCTCGTCTCCGTCCAAATTAGTCCTCCACATGGCTTGTTTACGGCCTCACCCCTCCCTACACCCAACAACTATTTGCAGCTCCCACGAATAGACTTTCAGAATAAAATCTAAAGTCAATAAACATTCAAGCCCTTCGCCAACGGGTCTTCCACTATTCCCGAACTCAGCCCGCTCAGTTGTCTCCTCCCGGATCCCCTGCGCGGGCCTTCTGTCCATCCACTCACACACTGCCTTTTCTTCCAGGCCAAGTTCTCGTGCTTCCTGGTGTCTGAAATCCCCAGTGACATTTCTCAGAATCTCATGCACTTCCTGTCTGCCTTACCGTCACTGATTTGGAACAGCTTACCAGGGCCATACATTTTGGCTTAACTTTGTGGGTATTTGCGTCCAACATCGCTGATGAGAGGATAGGCTCCTTGACTGCAGAGACCATCTTTCTCTTCTACCTCTGCTCCAGGAGGACCTAGGAGGTCAGTGTTTCAGTGATGGTTCCAGTACCATTTAGCCATTTTTGCTGTCTGTACACTCTCTCCCAGGCATACCAGAGTCCTTGTAATTCCCCAAATGAGCCATTTTTCCTCTTATTTCCAGGTACTTATATGAGATGTTCCCTCTGCCTGGAACTCCCAACCACCCATGCTGTCCCTTCCTCCAGCTCCATTTTTCCTGGAAAATCATGGCCTCACCTCAGATGTCTCTGCTTCTAGAAAGTCATCCCTCATCCTGCAAGACCAGATGAGGGCTGGCTCACCCAACAGCTGTGTTAACTCCAGTCAGGTTGTCATGTTGCATGGGACTTAGGACTCAGGGTATATATAATGGAAAGCCAACTCAAACTAGGCAGGGGAAAAGGGAATTTATCATCCCGGATAACTGCAATGGCCGGGTAGAGCTAGATCCAAAGTATATGGTCAGTTTACATGCTCTCTGGGCCTCTCCTTATATTCTTTCTCTTTTTCTCTATCTACTGGCTCTGCTTCACCCTGTGTGGGCCTCATCCTCTATGCAACAGAAGATGGGGGGGGTGAGTGGAGTGAAGGAGAGCCTGACTGTGGAGGCTATTGGGTTTACATCATCCCAATGACCTCAGAGGAAGCAGAGCTGCTTTCTCCTGGCAGCCACATGTAAAACCCCAGGGGATTACTCCCATTGGCCTGACTTGGGTTTACATGTTTATTCCCTGAATGATCACTATGGCCACAGGCACATATCACCTGCCTCCCAGCTTCCTATGGTGTCATAGGGTGGAGAAGAACAGCTCTGATTGGTGCTCCCCATACAGCCCTTGGAACTGGAAAAGAGAACTTCCCCCACGGGAAGGAGAAGAGTGTTGCCAGGATAAAAGGAAGGGAGGGATATTGGATAGACCAAGATGATATATGTCACAACATAGCATCTGTCTGCCTCCTCAATCTATTAAAAGCTCCCTTAGGATGTTATTGTGCCTTAACAACTAGCCATCCTTGGTATCTGGCATGTGGACATACTCAACAGTATTTGATAAATGCATGAATGGATGAATGTTCTGAGTGCCCAATACCTTGAGTTCTGGATAAGGAAACACAGTGTCATTTCAAAAAGCTTAGCTCTGCGTATGGTGGCCATTGGCTGCTGCTTTGCTCTCTCAGCCAATGCATCAGTGGTTGCAAATGGGTTCTTGGGGGCTCTATGTTGGCTGCTCAACAAATTCACAAAGTGTCCAAAGAAGGACTCCAAGCTTAGCTTAGAGCTAGTAGGATATGAACTGAAGGTCAGCCACCTACCTTCTTATACCAGACTCATTCAATACTGTGACTGTACAAATATCCAGAGCAGCATGTTATCACGGAAGAAGACAGCTGGGGAGAAGCTTCAGGAAAATCAAGAAGACCTCTTCACTTCTCATCAGATGGGAATAAAGAGAGCTAGTAAGTGAATTGCTTTATTTGACCATCCTGTTAAGCATATGCATACCATGAAAGAATAATTCCATTTAGTGATTATAATATGTGTTATATATCCCTGCTAGATGGCAAACTTTTCAAGGAGAAGAACCTTGTCTTTATCTCTACGTAATCCCCACAGTGACTGGAACAAAAAAAACTCACAAAGAGAAAGCAGGAACTAAACTACCCATCTGGAGTTTTTACAAACCTAATTATACAAACCTAGATCTGAAGAGACCTTGACTTTCAGAGACAGAACAACCATCTTGATTGATTCATTGCTTCCAAAAGAACTCCATTTATAATGCTGAAGTTCTTTTATCTCCTTATAGGTTCTATAATTAAGGTAAACACACAGGCTTTTATAATCTATTTTAAAATGTGGGTCTTACCCATTTTTCTGTCATCTACCAAAAGCCTGAAGATATATTAAATGCCATAATATAGCAATTGCAGGATCATACCCAATGGCGAATCACTAAATAATTTTGGTCAAGCACATGTGCGTGTGCGCGTGCATGTGCACACGCACACACGTGCACACACACACACACATTTTTGAAAAATAAGTTCCTTTAGAATCCCTACTGGATATGATTTTTTTTTAAAGGCCATATTTTTAGTCTTAGAATACTCACAAGGAATTTTGGGATAAACTTTAAAGTTTAATTCCTAAATTCATTAAAATTTTTGCCTTACCAGTAAGTAAAACTTGCTGTTAAATAATTGCTGATATTGTCATCTATTTTACTCTCCAAAATCTCTGTTAACATTATAACCTAAAATGGTAACTTCTAAAGATATTTTATTTTTAAGTAATCTCTATACCCAATGTAGGGTTCAAATTCACAACCCTGAGATCAAAAAAATCACATGATCCACCAACTGGGCCAGTCAGGCACTCCTAAAATGTTAACTTTTTTTTTTTTTTATTAATACCATCGATATAATTAGCTATTGGCTATATTTCTGTCTGGTCTTCACATTATTCTCTCCCCATGCTTCACAACTATAATTCATACACACATCCTAAGCACATTGTAGCCTTCTCAAGCACAACCTTAATCATGTACTCCTCCTCAAAATCTTGGACTGCGCAAAATTCAAATACCTTAGCTGATATTCTAGAACTTTCGCAAGATTCTATCCCCGTAGCTAACAGACCTTTTCCTCCCTGATACAACACGGACATTCTGTGCTTACCTCGCCTACCCATCCACCAAACACTGCAACTGCGACCTCCCTCCTCTTAGCCTCTCTTCTCCATCAGTCTAACTCCTATTCTTTCTTCAGAAGTCAGAGTACGGTAGCCCCTTTATCTGCCAGGGAGATACATACCAAGACTCCCAGTGGATGCCTGAAACCACAGATGCTACCAAACCCGATATGCACTGTTTTTTTCCTATACATACATACCTCGGATGGAAGTTAATTGATGATTTAGGCACCATAAGAGATGAACAACACTAGCTAAAAATAAAATAGAACAATTATACAATATACTGTATAAAAAATTTGTGAATATGGTCTCAAAGTATCTTATGTAATGTACTCACACTTCTTGCGATGACGTGAGATGATTAAATGCCCACATGATGAGATGAAGTGAAAGGGATGGCATAGGCATGTGACACAGCATCAGGCTACTGGTGACCTAAGGAGGGTCATCGGTTTGCGGACAGTGGTTGGCCTTGGCTAACTGAAACCGTGGGAAGTGAACCCCCGGTTAAGGGGAGGCTACTGTATGTTTGACAGTTCTGAGCTGCCTTCTGTGAGCACCCCAGGCCTACAGACAGTGCCTGCCCTATGAAATCAGGACCCTGGCACACGCCTCAGCTTTGACACTTAAGTATGGACATGTGACCTCCTCTTTGTTGCCGCTAACTTTTTCTGCATATCTTTTCTATCTTGCTGGGTAAACAGTGTATTGAAAAAAGGAATCTTCTATTTGTTTGCATTCCTTACACCACTTAGCCCAAGACTGCAGCAGTTTTTCAACATATATTTAATTTTTTTTTAAATTTCTGACGGTTTTCTCACTCATCCAAAGAACATTAGAAGAAACAGTCCTCTATTTTAAACCACTTCACTCTTCCCTGTGTAATTCAGGATAGGCATGAGCTATGAAGACAGTGGACTAGAGCAGAGTTTCAGTTAAGAAATTTCTCTCCTGAGAATGGCTTCCTTCATAGAGCATTGGGTTCTAGGTTTATTTAGGAAAGAAGAGGACAGAATAGAAAAGGCAGTAGTCTCCTAAATGGATCTTTCAGTGTTATTTCATGATTTACTTTGAGGTGGCTTTATACCCAGGAGAGAAGATATGAATCCATATTCAGATTCAAATTCAAAAGCATCAAGCTCTTGAACAGGGAGCTCTGGTTCATGATGGCGTCCTGAGCACGGTATCAGCCTCCCCTTCCTCCTAAGAACCTAGGGAAATGACAGAAAAGAAAGGTTTTGAAATAATGAAACCAACCCCGTTCAGGAAGAGTGGAATGCTGCATCAATGAGCTAGAAATGGAGGAATTCATGGAAGACAGCACATGGGACTAGGGTGGCAGAGAAATGAAAAGTGAAGAAAACTGCAAGAAAGTCCTGGACAAGTTCCAAGTTCAGAGACAACACATGCAGAGCTGGAGGGGGAGGGGGAGGTGGCGGGTGGAGAGTGAGAAATCATAAGAGCAATTAATTAAAAGAACTACATTTGGAACAGCTGAACCAATGAGGCAAAGCACTCCCCACACCCTGTGCTTGCAGATCAGCTAACAATTAATAGCTTTTGCCTTCTGGGGGAAGCCAAGAGAATTGTTCCCTAGAGAAGGGGAGTGATCTGCCTAGAGCAGGGTCCTTTATTGGGGCTGGGCACTGAGGTAGAAGCAGAGCAGAGCCAGAGACAATTCCGAACTTCTGTAACAGCTGCCAGGGAAAAAAACTGAAAAGCAAACCTGCTCTGCCTTGAGTAGGATGACCAGTCATCCCAGGTTGCCCAGCATGTTCCAGTTTAGGTTATAATTCCCACATAGTTATTAATCAGCAGTTTTCCTCATTGGTGGATGTTTGTTTGTTTGTTGTAGGGAAAGGTTTGTTTGATTTACAAGGTGAGGGAGGTGAACTAGAAAACAGAACTTCAGACCCATGGAAGAGAACAGGAGGCATGAATGTCAAGTCTCAGAGGAAGTGGGGAGGGAAAAGACCCAGATTTGAGGGAGAGAGCAGCCAGGGGCAGGGTCAAGGGGAAGAAACTGAGAGCGTATGATGACCAGTGTGGGATTTTCTGCAGACCCCAGCTGAAAGCGAAGCCTCGTCTGGAGATTGTTTTAAAACGTAGGTTTTATTCTCATTCAGGTATGATGTGATCCACAAATCAGGAAATGGCTGGATACAAGGTCCTTAGCTTGCCCTGCTCGCAGTCCTGAGAGATCCAGAGAGTCCCGGTTCCAGATGTTCTACAGCATCGCATTCTCACTGGGGCCCCTCAGAGCCAGGTCCAACTGCTGCTGCTCCTCCTGGGTGAAGTTCACAGCCACATCTGTGAGTGTCACCAGTTACAGGACCTCGTCATCCAGTGGCTGGGCAGCCATTCCTCCACTGCCCACGATGGCTAGGGACAGACAGCCAAGTTTGCCGAATGTCTCAGTCATTACTCGGTTTGAGTAATAAATTATATAGTCATCTTATCCAGGAGCGGAATACACTGAAGCCATGTTTCTCAAACCAGAGCCCAGGAACCAGGCATGAAGTCAGTCCTCCCCAGACTGGTCCGCCTCTGCGAATCATCATCTGTGCAGAGGGCTCTGATGTCATTTGGGCAACACAAGACATGGGTGTCATAGTATAAACACAAGTTCAGGGAAACCTGGGTGGCTCAGTCAGTTAAGTGTCTGCCTTTGACTCAGGTCATGACCCCAGGGTTCTGGGATCAAGTTCCACATCAGGGTCCTTGCTCAATGGGGAGTCTTCTTCCCCCTTTGGCTGCTGCTCCCCCCTGCTTATGCTCTTTCTCTCTCTCTGACAAATAAATAAATAAAATCTGTTTAAAAAAAAAAAAAGTGCAAATGTGGGTTCTGACTTTGCCTGCCACACTAGATATTCCAGAGTCAGCAATTGATATTTTAAAAGATTATCATTCAAATGAAAACCAAATTAGAAAATTGTCTTAAAGGACTCATGGACTTCTGAGAATGTATATAGGGAGACACATTCTAAGGATTATTAAATATTTAAGAAAATTATAAAAGAGAGAGAGAGAGGGAGCAATTTACCTCTCGGGGAATAGCAATTATGCAGAAAATAGAAGATCACTTTGTATAAAAATTCAATTACTTTCAGAATAACTTCAAGAGGACAATGGATCCAATAATCAAAAGCAAGGTGCTGTTTTTCTTAAAGTGCTCAGAGAACAAAATAAGAATTCTTGAAAAAGAAACACATAATGTCTGAACCAGAAATTCAGTGGGTAATCTGTCTAACTGAATGTGTTATAGATGATAAATGAGGATCTGGCAAACTCCAGAAAATCTCTCAAAATATGGCACAAAAAGACAATATAGAAAGTATGAGGAAAGGGAAGAAATTTAAGAGATCAGTAACTGGCTAATGGGAATTCTAGAAGCATTAGACAGAGACTACAGAGGGAAGAAATAACCAAAGACATAATACAAGATAGGTTTTCCAAAATGAAGAAAAAACACGAGTCCTTAGATTCAAACGACCTACTAAATGCTGAGCAGTTGAATGAAAAAAAGAAAAACCCATTTTAAGATACATCCTAAGGAAATTTCAGAATTCCAAGGATCGAGAAAAAAATATTAGATTTCAAGAGAGAAAAAAATGAACTACTCACAACAGAATAAAGATTAGATTGACATGATATTTCTCATCAAAAACATTTGATGCTAGAAAGTAAATGACTTCAAAGGCAGTGATACCTTCAAAGTTCAAAGAAAAATTATTTCAAACCTAGAGTTCCATCACCAAGCAAACTACAAATGTAGAATGGGGACAAAATAAAGATTTGCAGAAATGGAGAGGCCACAAGTTTGTCACCATGAATTCTACATGAAAAATAACTACTCAAGAAAAACGAACAAAAAAGAGTCAAAATAGAAGGCTCCAAGAGATAAAAGAAAGAGTGCAATTGACCTAGAAGAGATGAATAAAGCTAAAAAGACGCTTTGAAAGAATCCATTTGACCTTAAGACACTCATAAAATTCTTTTGAGTGAAACAGGCTGGGGACCCAGAGCTGGTTCATTTCTCTTTAGGTCCAGCCACAGACTTCTTGGATTGCAGTGAATAATATTTGCACAGTCATAGGACTATTTTTGTTGGTTTTTAATTTTTTAATCAAATTACAAACTAAGTGCAGAACACATTATAATCACAAAACAAAATGCAAATATAAATTTAACAAAGTGAAAATGACATAATTAATTAAAATTGGGAGAAAAAAGAAGAGCTTCGAGAGGCTATAAGTAAACTAATCTAATTTTTCATAACAGCTAATAAATAGAAGTCTAATTTCAATAAATCAAGAGGTTGAGGTATAAATACATATTAATTAAAATTACAAAGATATTCTTTGTAATAACCAAATATAACTAACAAAATCTGAGAATGAATTGGAGGAGAGGAAATGAGTAATGTTGCAATTGCCCTAAATACTTCATGTTCCATGTCAAGGAGTCAATAGATGGCACCCACAGTCATCAATCAATAGGAAGTACACCATTTAAAGTTATAACGGTGGCTGTGATATGGGTTAAAGACAGAAACTTTTTTTTTTTTTAAAGATTTTATTTATTTATTTGACAGAGTCACAAGTAGGCAGAGAGGCAGGCAGAGAGAGAGAGAGGAGGAAGCAGACTCCCTGCTGAGCAGAGAGCCCGATGTGGGACGCGATCCCAGGACCCTGAGATCATGACCTGAGCCGAAGGCAGCGGCTTAACCCACTGAGCCACCCAGGCGCCCCAAAGACAGAAACTTTTAACAGCGATTACCTAAGAGTGACTTGTATTATATTACTCCACTTTTTACTATTCTTTACATGTGTTTGTATTACTTTTCCAATTTAAATTAACTAGTTTAAAAGCTTTGAATATGTGTCCTTCACAGTCCATGGAGACCAAAAAAAAAAAAAAATATCTCTTTTGAAATAGTGTTTTGACAAAGATTATCCCATCCATCAAACTGGAATTATTCACTTGGGCTATTAGGAAAACTCATCACTGCCTGGGCAGCCTGCTCTCAGTGGGCTATGTGGCAGAGTGAAAGCATTTAGATGGCCCAGATCCCTTTCTGTAGCCAATTTATGTCTACCACCCTTCCATATTAATGTAGTGACTGGGACAATCACCAGCCACAAGACAGTTCTCCTGGTGACACTGCCCCATCTGAAGGGTGTTGCATTCCTGTTGTGGGATATATAGGGACAAGATTATTATCCCTACGTTGCAGAGGACCAGATGGGGGTTCTGAGAAATTAAGAGACTTGTCCAAGACTTAAAGCCCGGTTCCCTTACTCCATCACACTCCTTCGCCATCTCTCAGAGGGAAGGAAAGGATTTTTCCAGGGCTCAAGGCAAGGAAATGAAAAGGCTACAGCATCAAATTACTGGATGACAGTGAAGTCAATGAGAAAACCACCAACCTGCACCAGCCATGCATCTCCAAACCATTATAAATTAAATTCACCAAAATTTGAAAGGGAACAGCCAAACCATCCCCTTTCTCAGTCTAATAGCTTGATCTCAACAATGATTTAAAAAAACAGACCACTTTTCTATAATTTAAAGTGACCTCAGACAAAGTATCTATGACACCCCTTTATTGTATGCTGGAGTGAAAACCCATTTTTAGACTTAAGCAGTTTATAATTATTCATTGACCAATTATGCAGTTGGTGCATTACCCAAACCTTTGGCAATTTGTTGTTTTATTTAATGTGTTTAATTGTATTCTTGGTTTATTACCCTTTCACCGTTCCTGCTTACCACAATCATTACCATTTGTCCCATTAAATTTTTTGACTGAAAAAATTTCACTAAGTTTATGGCATTTTCTGGGAATTTCATGTCCCTATGTTAGGCATACCCCCCACAACAACAAAAGAAAGGATCAACGTTGGAAATAGTCTATTCTATCCCATTCACACTCATATCAAATTTGAGTAGAATTAACTTAACTTGAAAATAAATCTAGATCCTTACCAAGGGAACTTTTTTCTCTTTTTTGAGTGAGAGAAAGTTTTCCTTATTATTATTATAAAGGATTCATAGTAAAAATGGTAGTAAAAATGGAAAGGTAGTACATATATTCTCTAAAACAGAACTGGTCTCTCTGAACAAACAAAGAAAAAGTCTGCAGTGGCTGAATAGATAAGATTTATCAAAAAGTAAATGCATTTACTAATAATAAACTAAAAATAAACTAATCAGTCAGGGCTGGGTGGGTCATTTTTTAACCAATTCCCTAGTGGAATACTCGAGGGGTCACTGTGAAATGGACTCTGCCTTCCTTTGCAGTTCTATACCACTTGGCAAAATGAAACAGACTATGCAGGGTTTAAAGCTAAGGGGACAATAGGAGCAGCTGAGATACCTAATAGCAAAGCTGACATGAGTGCAGGGTGGAAGGAAGGGTAAGCTTCCCTCGGCTTGAACATGGCTGAGTCTTGAGTAAGGCTAAGGGCTTACAAACAAGAAAGCCAAGAAGCTCTAAGAAGACATGTTCTTTCCCCCCAGAGTTCTCTTCTCATAGTCCAGCGCTCCTCCTCCGTCGCTGAAACTGAAATTTCAATCCTCAGGAAGGAGATTTGTGCTTTACTGGAGGCGCCTTCTAAACGCAGATAGCCCTGAAGCCTGAACAACTGAGCCTGGTGTCCACAGCCTCTGGAATGAGCTTCTCAGGTTGTCTTCTCTAAAATAAATTGTAAAAGGAAATGGGTTGGACAGGGAGAGGGAAAGTTTGGTGACTGATGAAATTGGAGGTCCATGCCCGGAACTGAAGGACCTGGCCAGGGAAGGAGACTGACATTTACTGGGTAATTACATCTCCCAGGCATCACATGAGGTACTTCACATAGAGCCTCCCAGCAGCCCCAGGAGCAGAGATTATGGGTTCCATTTTCCAGGTAAGAAAATAAAGGCTCAGGGGCACCTGGGTGGCTCAGTGGGTTAAAACCTCTGCCTTCGGCTCAGGTCATGGACTCAGGGTCCTGGAATCGAGCCCCACATTGGGCTCTCTGCTCAGCAGGGAGCCTGCTTCCTCCTCTCTCTCTCTGCCTGCCTCTCTGACTATTTGTGATGTCTGTCAAATGAATAAATAAAATCTTTAAAAAAAAAAAAGAAAAGAAAAGAAAAGAAAGGCTCAAAGATGCTTTATATCCTACCTATTTCAATTATCTATTATAGTGTCACAGAAGACCCTAATATTTAATGGCTTAAAGCAAGAATTTATTATTTCTCACAATTTTGTGGGCTGACTAGGGCTCAGCTAGACAGTTGTTCTGATGGTCTCACTTGGGTCTCAAATGGCAGATAGGGCTAGAACATCCAAATGTCTCCCTTCCATGACCAGTGCCTTGCTGGAAATGGCCACAAGGACAGGGGCAGCAAGATGCTGGGAAGACCATGTCTCCCTCTTGCCGAGTAATTTTAGGGCCTGTCTCCCTTTGCGTGATCTCTCCAGAGGGAAAGCCAGACTTCTTACATGATAGCACAACTCTTCAAAGAAGAGGATGCGGAAGCTGCCAGTTTTCTTAAAGGCTAGGCTCAGCCGTGGCACACGATCACATCTGCCATCTTCTATTGGTCAAAGTCAGTCACAAAACCAGCCTAGATACAGCATCACCTCTCAAAGAAGAGGATGATAGGGCATTTGCAACCATCTTTAATCTACCATACTGTGCAAGGTCACACAGGGGCGGCAGACCCAGAATATGAGACCAGCCTTGGTGCTCCTGGACTGGTCAGGTGTGGGATGGGGTTAGTGCTGTGCTGAGGACTCAGGGCGGTAAAGGAGTTGGAAGGTGGGGACGGACACAGACAAGGACAATGATGAATAATAGCTGAGAGAGGAACAGTACCCTAATCTAAGGCTAAGAACCCATTCTGGCCTGGATTGATGAGTAAAGTGTTAGCCATCTGGCTCAAGTCTTCAGAGCAGACGCAGATCTCCAGAGAAGATTGTAGAACCAATTGGGCAATCATTTTCAGTAAATGAAAATGTCTAGTCTCCATCTCCACCTGAGGAACCATCAATGGCAGGTGAGGCGGAAAAGCAGGCAAATGGGTCTGATCCTATTCTGTGGGCCCCGAAACACTGAACGCATCCTACAATCACACACATTCGCCTTATATCTTCAGGACAATCCTTTGGTCCATCTCCAACACACTCACTTATTCATTCACACAACAAATTAGTATGATCGTCCACTATGAGTCAAACACTCTTCTGTGGGCTGGGGATACAGCGGTGAATAAAACACAAAATCCTGACCTCCACAGAGCTTACAGTTTTTAATGAAAGCAAAAGGATCCTGCACAAAATAAACAAGTAAATGATGTACTATTTCAGATGGAGATACAAAAGAAGCTAGAGACTGGCCTGGGGTGGGGGTAGGTGGAGTTTTACGCAAAACAAAGAAGTCAGAGGAGGCCTCAGAGAAAGTGACATTTGAACAAAGACAGGAAGAAGGTAAAGTGAGTTCTGCTTATATCTGAGAGATGAACATCCCAGATTAGCAAGTGGGGGCGGGGGAGGGGCGGGCAGAAGCAAATCCCTAAAGGAGCCATGTCTGGCCTACTACTGTGCTGAGGACAGGCAGCAAGGATAGATACATTCGTTCTTTGATACATTAATTCAACCGTATTTATTAAATACGTACGCAAACCAGCCTTTCACTCAGCACCAAGTGTACAAAGATGCATAGGTCGCTACCCTCAAGGAGCTGACACTCCAGAAGTTGCTGGTGGGGAGGCGACAGGCGAAGAAAACCCCTGACACGGCATTTAGGAACGTGAGGATGGGTGTATGCAGTGTCTCAGCAGACGAGCGGCTCAGCTGAGCTGAAAATGTCTGTTCTCAGTCCATCTGTTGATGGATCAGAGAGACAAGGGTTGTGTTTTGTACTGGAAATAGAATGTGCCCATATCCTCAAATATTACAGAATCATAATTTTTATTAAATGCAAATTTTATTATTGCACTTTAAAGCAAAAGTACTGGGTAAACTGCCTAATATAATCACCATATGACTATCACTTTGAATTAGTATTGCAGATACTTCTAACTCTTTAATTATTTATTTTTAAAATATATTCCAATATTTTAATTATGTTCAGTTAAGTGTACTTGAATATTTGCGGCACTCTGCATTATTTATATTAGAGAAAAAGCAGCCTAAATCAACTTGCTCTGGCATTCCATAATTTGTGCTTGCACATCTCTAAAATAGATTTATATATAGCTATCAAATGGTTATTCTGGATATGCTATGATTTTAAATTTTTATCTGAATTTTATTTTAATGTACCGCAAAAATAAAATTTATTGGTTTCTTTATACTAGTAAGTGTCTTATCTGATTATTCATATTCAATATTTGTGGAATACTAACTAGGGCTGCTCTCTCTTCAATTAATACAAATGTGTAGATTTCAAGTCACTCATCCTAACCCCCAGCCCACTCTACCCCTGGCCGCCTTCCTAGAAATATTCCAGATTTGAACAAAACCAAATTCTCTCGCAGCTCCAGGGTAAAGAGTAAGGGAAACCGTATCAACTTAGAACAACACCATTACAAACAGGGAGAGGGGAGAAATTAGAAGCCCCCAGGGAATTTACTCTGCGGCACCGAGGAGCATAGCATATTACTGCTTATGAGGAAGAAACTGGATGGCGAAGCTTCCACAGATGCGGGCTCTGCTATAACTGGCCTGAAAAATAATAAGAGCTCCTTTGTTCTTTGGTATCTGTCCAATGCCTCTCCTCGTTTCTAAATTCACTTAAGAGTGATTTCTGTATAGAGGATAAAAAATATTAAAGTTACAGTATTTCAATAACCCTCTTTATGTCATACAAATCCAGTGGACAGACGCCCACTAAAGAGATTACAGTTTGAATACTTAATCCCAATTTGGATGTTTTTAAACAAGGCAAACCTGGCCTTAAATGCAATGCATGCAATTTACCTAAGTATAAAATATTAATGCACAAACATGACTATAAATATAGCCAGAGAATCTGGCAGGTGGAAGCCACCCAACACCCACCCCTGCACATTATTCTCCTCAATCAAGGACTGGGTGAACAATGAACGTGCCCATTTCCGGGTCAGAGGTACAGGTGGCTCGTGACAGACCATCTCAAAGCCTGGGTAGGGAGAGCTGCTTAGAATGACAGTCACTTCAAAAACTAGAGCTAGGTTAGGAGTAGCTTTATTCCAACAAGATTTGGCCTCCCCATCTCTCCTGTATACCTCAGATTCTCTCTGAAAAAGAACGAGTAAAATCTCAAGGGTCAGGGATGTGGTTTGTACTCCGGGGAAGCATGGAGTGTTATTACAAGCCTGGGCCCAGGAGTCACGTCGCCAGGGTTCAGCTCTCTCTCCTCCACCACTTGTCAACTGAGCCATCTTAGGTAAATTGCTTAATATTTCCATACCTCTGTTTCCTCACGGACTGAGAAAGTTACTAAAGTTGTCAATGTAGAGTCATAATGGGAGTCATGATTAAAGCCATTTTGAGAATTCAGTTAGAACCAGTAGATGAATTCAGTAAAGTCACAGGATACAAAACTAACATACAAAAATCAGTCATCTTGCTATACACTAATAACGAGCTATCAGAAAGAGGAATTAAGAAAACATCCCATTTACAATTGCATCGAAAAGAAGAAAACACCTAGGAATAAATTTAACAAAGTAGGCAAAAGGCATGAACTCTGAAAATCGCAAGACACTAATGGAAGAAATTGAAGATGACACCAAAATATGAAAAGATATTCTATGATCAGTGATTGAAAGAATTAATATTATTAAAATGTCCATACTACCCAAACAGTCTATGTATTCAGTGCATTTCCTATCAAAGTACCAATAGCATTTTTCATACAACTTGAAGAAAAAATCCTAAAATTTGTAGCAAATTTTAGCAAAAAAGCAAAAAAGACCCTAAATAACCAAAGCAATCTTGAGAAAGAAGGACAAAGCTGGAGGTATCATCGCCCTGATTTCAAACTGAATACCAAACTTTGATAATCAAAACAGGATGGCACTGGCACAAAAACAGACAGATGGATCAATGGAACAGAATAGAGAGCCTGGGAATAAACCCACACTTACCTGGTCAATTACTTATGACGAAGGGGAGAAGAATATACAACAGGGAAAAGACATGGTCTTCAGTAAAGGGTTCTGAGAAAATTGGACAACCACACACAAAAAAATGAAACCGGACCACTATCTTATCCCATATACAAACATTAATTCATTATGGATTAAAGGCTTGGATATAAGACTTGAAAACAAAACTCCTAAAAGAAAACATAGTCAGTAAGCTCTTTGGCATTGGTCTTGTCAGTCTTTTGGGTGGACCAGTCTCCCCAGACAAGGGCTACAAAAGGCAAAATAAACATATGGGACTACATAAAACTAAATAGGTTTTATATCTTGAAGGAATCCATCAAGAAAACAAAAAGACAACCTACGGGATGGGAGAAGATATTTAGAAATCATATATCTGATAAGGGGCAAATACCCAAAATATATAAGGAACTTACACAAATTATTATCAGAAAAACACACAACCTGATTTAAAAATGGGCAGATGACTTAAGAGATATTTCTCCAAAGAAGACATACAGATTGGTAATAGGCACATGGAAAGATGCTCAACATCACTCATCATCAGGGAAATCCAAATCAAAACCACAGTGACATATCTCCTCACACCTGTCAGAATGGCTAAAGTCAAAAGCACAAGAAAAATAAATGAATTGATTAGTTAGGAAAAAAAAAAAAAATACAAGGAGCAACAAGAGGTGGCAAGCATGTTAAAAAAAAAAAAAAAGGAACACGTGTGCACTGTTGGTGGGAAGGCAAGCTAGTGCAGCCACAGTGGAAAACAGTATGGAGTTTCCTCAAAAAATTAAAAATAGAGCTACCATAGAATCTAGCAATCCTACTTTTGGGTATTTATTCAAAGAAAGCAAAAATACCAATTCAAAGAGAATATGTACTCTTATTTTCACTGAGGCATTATCTACAATAGCAGATATGGAATGAACCCAAGTGTCCATCAATAGCTAAATGAATAAAGATGTGAGATAGATAGATAGATAGATAGATATCTATATAATAGATAGATCTTTATTTATTTAGCTCATCTTTATTCATTTAGCTATTCCAATATATTGGAATATTGCTCAGCCATTAAAAAAAATGAGCTCTTGCCATTTGCAACAACAAGGGTGGACCTAGAAAGTATTGATATGTGAAATAAGTCAGACAGAGAAACACAAATATTGTATGATATTACTGATATGTGGAATCTAAAAAAACAAAACAAAACAAAACAAATGAAGGAACAAAACAGAAACACACATAGATAAAAGGAAACAAATTGTTGGCTACCAGAGAGGGGAGGGGTCAGGAGGCAAGTAAAATAGGTAAAAGGGACAGAGAGATACAAACTTCTAGTTATAAAATAAATAATTATGGGGATATAATATACAGCATAGGAAATATAGCCAATATTATTTAATTTTGTATGGTGACAAATGATAACTAGAGTTACCATGGGGATCATTTTGTATTATGTAAAAATACCGATTCACAGGGCACCTGGGTGGCTCAGTCAGTTAAGCATCCAACTCTTGGTTTCCTTTCGACGCCCCCCTACCCCCTCATGCACTCTCTCTAAAAATAAACAAATACAATCTTTTAAAATAAATAAATAAGTAAAAATACCAGCTTACTATGATATATACCTGAGACTAATAGGATACTGTATGTCAATTATACTTCAGTAAAGAAAAAAGTAAGTTCGCTCAATAAATTATTGTTGGGTGACTAAACTCCCAGGCTACTAATTCTTGAGAACACCTGCTGCCAAGCAACCACCATATGAGTGAAATGTTCTTGGCTACTTCTTACAGTGACCTTGCACATAGTTTGGTGAATAAGATCTTGCTGGGTAAGATACAGAAAGAAGGAATGGAAGGAAAAAGGAAGTAGGGAATAGAAAGAGGAGAGGGATGGAGCACACCTTCCTGAACTCCAAGGAGCCTAGCGACAATAATTGTAGTATTGTGATAAAAAGTGGGGGCTGAGGGACGCCTGGGTGGCTCAGTTGGTTAAGCAGCTGCCTTCGGCTCAGGTCATGATCCCAGCATCCTGGGATCGAGTCCCACATCGGGCTCCTTGCTCAGCAGGAGCCTGCTTCTCCCTCTGCCTCTGCCTGCCATTCTGTCTGCCTGTGATGGCTCTCTCCCTCTTGCTCTCTGATAAATAAATAAAATCTTAAAAAAAAAAAAAAGTGGGGGCTGAAATAACATCCTGTTCTTTGCTTAACTCACAATCAAAACTTACTTGCATTTTATACTGAAAATGGCAACAAAATGATAACTTTCACATTTTAGAATGTCTTGGTATAAGAACTTCACAATAATAAGCATTTCTTCTCTTCCCTAAGTGGAAATAAAACCGTCACAAGAACGAGAAATGTCGCTTAAGAGATTCTCAAGGCTTTTGTTTCTTCCTCTGGAAACCTCAGTAATTTCATCAAAAATTAGTCCTATTAAAATATCACAGTCTTGGGACGCCTGGGTGGCTCAGTTGGTTGGACGACTGCCTTCAGCTCAGGTCATGATCCTGGAGTTCCCAGATGGAGTCCCGCATCGGGCTCCCAGCTCCACAGGGAGTCTGCTTCTCCCTCTGACCTTCTCCTCGCTCATGCTCTCTCTCATTGTCTCTTTCTCAAATAAATAAAACCTTTTTAAAAAATCACAGTCTTATCTTCACAACAATGCAACTCATTCCTTCTACTTTGAGTTCCTCATCTAACTCTGATTAACAGTGACCAGCTCAAGTTCAAAACTGTGGAGATGTGTCTGACTCTTCCCTCACCTCCCTGCAATGAAATAATCAAACAATCCATTGCTACTTGGCAAGCCAAGACCACTAAATTCTCATCCCAACTGTATGCTTCTCTGATTCTTTAGCAAGTTTCCTTAATTTAAAGTAAAAATAATCTTTGCTTGGTAGGTTGTTGCAAAGATAAGGTAAGAGAGAAACATGCTGATGTCTTGGTTAGTACATGATACATCCCCAAAAAGTGTCAATATCAAAAGCATTACCACTATTAGTATTTTTACTCAGCAGAGAACTGATTTTGAAAAAGTCATGTAACTTCTTTTGGTCTCTTTTTCCTTATCCTTACAGCCAAAGCTGGAAGGATTCTCTCTAAGGTCATTTCCGGCTATAAAATTGATACCTTCATAAGGTGCTTTCTATTTAATAAAGCACTTTTGTGTACATTTCTCATCCGTTCTTCACTACCCTCTGGGGACAGGTGGTATTGTTTCCCATTTTAAAGTTAGGAAGTAGAGACTAAAAACAGCTAAGGAAATGGCCCAAAATAACTTATGCCAATTGGTAGAAAAGTCAGGACTCAAACCTTGGTTTTCTGACACCAAAACCATGTTCCTCTCAATGCACAGTGCTGCTTCTCTTCCTGAAGCTGTGTGCCGTGTCCTGTGGTTCCCATTCCTTGTGCTGTATCACTGTTCAGACCCTGGTTCATTTAATCATTTCTTTACTCAAATACTCACTGAGAATAATACAATGGTGAGCATAAAAACATACATTTCTTCCCTCGTGGAGTTCATAGTCCAGTAAGGGAGGCAGACGTGAGTTAGATAATCATGGAAATGAACGTTAGATTAAAACCATGGAAACAAGATGCATTTAGGATCTGAAAACATATTATAACAAGATTTGGCCTAAATTAGAGAAATCAGTGAATGCTTCCCCGAGGAAGTGACTGTTGAGTGAGTCCCAAAGGATGAAGTATGGCGAGAAGAGTTTGCCAGACACAATGAACAGCATACGCAAAGGCCCTGGGTTAGAAGGCAGCATGGCCCATTTAAAAGACTCAGAGAAGACCACTGCAGGGAAAACTAGGAGAGGGAGGGGCAAAGTGATTCAAAGTTTTGCTAGAGAGATAGACCAAATCCACTCCAATAAGGTCTGTAAAATTTTAATATTGCAAAGATCATTCTGTGGAGGCAAACGGACTGGTTAGGAAGCTATTTCAGTGTCCAGGTGAGAGAAGACCAGCGGAGCTGGAGTGGTAGTAGAGATTGAGCGAAATCAGCATATCCTTGAGGCATTGGATAAGCTGAACCAACAGGATGTAATGGTGGATTAGATGTGGGATGATTTTGACAGGCTTCCAATGGGTCTTCTTGCACCTTCTCTTCCTAGTCTGTGAGCCAGTCCATGTACTGTTGCAAAACAATTCATCCTTCCATATTGTTTTCCCTCTGCAGAATTCCCATTACCCATTTTCTATACATGACTTTTCTATTACCTACAATTCCCTCCTCCCTTTTAATTACAGGCCTTCTCTTGTTGAAACTGTAATTGTCACTAGCTGAGAGATCATCCAACCCAGTTCTAGCACACTGCTATCTGATGTCCCAGAGTCAGAAGCTTTGTGATATCCTATCTGCAATTGGTGATCTATCCTTATTCCCCCAACCTCCAGAGAATAAAGATTAAGACAGCCACCTTTTAGACAGATTACACTTTGTGGAAGCCCATAGAATAACAGATTTGGGAAGAAAATCAAAACATAATTTGTTGACAAAGATATATATTTCCCCTTTAGAAACAAACATTGAAATTCAGTGTGTCAATAAAGACTTTGCATTTTATTCCATCACAACTAATATCTCCCACCGAACCTGACTTGACTGAAGGCTTTGCATGGATCTTTAAGCAAGAAAAGAAAAAGCTCTAGGAATATCAGATACCCGCAGTTACACACTTCTTAAAAACTACCAAGCAACATATGCCGTAAGTGGCATATCACTTCATATTTTTCTAGAGAAATATTAAGAGGTGATTATCAAATAGCAACACAAAGAGCCACATTAAAATTATAAGGACCCCAAAAGACTATGAAAATTAATTTTAGAGGCATGTGTTTTATTAAAATCTATTGTGGCATGTGGTTAAAAAGTCATTTAAAAATAGAGCTTAATAGGGGCGCCTGGGTGGCTCAGTCAGTTAAGTGTCTGCCTTTGACTCAAGTCATGATCCCAGGTCCCTTACCCCACCCCAACCCCACTCCATTCATGCTCTCTCCAATGAATAAATAAATAAATAATTTCTTAAAAACAGGGTTTAACACCTATAATTTGACCATTTAAGCTTATTTCCAGTTTGCAATTTAAAAATACTCTCTGATTATGTAATTATCATCCCACATTTGGAGGAGTCTGTTCTTGCCCCATCCTCTGGGACTTTCTGCTATTCACCCTGGCTAGAGATGATTGGTCTAGAAGAGGACATTTGACCCCAGCTGAGCCAATCAGATTCTCTACTGAAGATGGTTAAATCAAGGGAACTTTTATCAGACTCTATGGATGCCTGGACATACAACATAGTGTCTCTTCATGTGATCTGAGAAACACAGAAACCCACAGGGAGGAGTGGGTGGAGGGAGGAGGAAGAGAGAGAGAAGGAGGAGAAGGAGCAGATGAATAAACAGCCAAAATGAGAAATGAAGAGATTCCTGATTTCTTTTAAGTCTCTAGTTCCATTCTGGTCCTAGAGTCTGGCTGCATTCCGACCCTTGGGTTCCATGAGACATCCCAGACTCTTACAACAAAATCTCTCCTTTTTTGAAGAATCAAGCTCAAGTTTGTTCCTGTTGCTTGCAAGCAAAGAGCTCTATCCAAACACTCTTTAAAACAATCAAGTGCAGTTTCATCTAGAAGGCCATGCATTCATTGATTCCATAATCATTTCTAAACCAGACCCTAAAAACACAGACATGAATTAGTCACATCCAAAAATCCCATGTTCCATTGGGAAGACAGAGAAATACATTTGAAAAAGCAAACCACCATGTAGGCAAATACACAATGTGGGTATGGATTCGTCAGTGAAGGAATGTATTGTGAATACTGGGGATTCAAAGGAAAGGGCAGTGAATGTGACCTGGGGAAACCAGGAAGGCTGCCCAAAGAAGGTGAGGTTGATAGGAAATCTTGAGGGATGACTAGTGCAGAGAAGGGGAAAGTGTATTGCACAGAAGGAAGAGCACAGGCAAACAGGAGAGGATGGAAGAGTCTGGTATGTTTGGGGAGTTATGAAGGGTCCTTTTTGCAGAAGCACCTGGTTCCATGAGGGAATGAGGCAATGAGACAGGAATAGAGAGACCATGAGGGCAACATGGCATTCAATATGACAAGTGTTGGGTTCGGGGATGGGCTCTCACAGGCTAGGAGGCTCCCTTGGCCCTCTCCCTTTCCTGAGGATGAAGAGATGGTACTTGCTTCACTTTTCAGGTCAGAAAAATGAGGCACTTGACAGAATTAGAAACTTGTTCCTGAGATCATCGGGGAACTCTGGATACAGAGCCCCAAAGTCCCATGGCTGCCATCAGTTATCACTCATAGCCATAGGAAGCCCTAACAGAGGACAGGCTTGAGAAAGCAACCCCCAAATTGGGTGGCTTGAGTATAGGTACAGAATTATTTTAAACTGCATCAGGACATACTGCAATAGAAGAGTACTTTGGGACATTTCAATAAATGTTTGGGTTGTTTTCTTTTCTTCTTCAGTTCTATCTCTGCTAAAAGGACTAATGGGAAAGGAAAATGGGGAAATGCTTTGGGAGAAGGATTAAATAGGACGAAGACAACCCCAAAATATCATCTGAGCTGAAACTCAGAAAGAAAGAAGAACAAATAAAAAGACAGTAGAAATGTAGATAATAATGAAAGTGAAGTTTAAAAAAAAAAGAGAGAGAGATAGAGGTGTGTATATTTGTTCAAAGAGAGCAAATATTGAATTTTGAAGAAAAAGTTATACTAGCATTAAATGAGATAGGATCAGAGATACCCAAAGCAAGATGTTAAAAATAAAACCAATTTTCCTAGTTCAACTTTCCACTCAAAAGGTTTAGTGAAAAAAAAATACTTTCAGGAGAGAACAGCAGGTGGGACTAAGTTTCCATTCTTAACTATCCCAAAACAATTATTGATAATTGCTTGTCCTGAATTAAATTATTTCATCCTTGAGAACCAGATGGTCCAAGCTAGTCTTTTATTTGGGGGATTTAGTGAAGTTCAAACAAACTTTGCCACCACACAAAAGTTTAATAAAGTCAGAAGGAACGACTAGTACTTTCTCGCAGGCTGTCTTAGGAGCTCTAATCCAACAGCTCTGGCAGGCTGGCCTTGGTGCCTGGCCTGCTGTCTTTTTATGTTGGTCCTTGATTGCAAAATCACTCCAGCTGCTGAAGGACTTATTAACCCTTTCTCATTAGAACAGTGCAAGAGAAACAGAGCATCCATCTGGACCCATTCAGCGCTGGGTCAACTGAATCCAATCCTAGAAAGGTGTTCTGCACCCAGAAATGATCAGGATGTCTCCTCAAACCCATCGCCAGGCAAGAGAGTTCCCTCCTCCTAACGTCCTTCTCAAACTTTATTGTGCGTGTAGCTCACTTGGGGGTGTTCTTAACCTCTAGAGCTGATCAGTGGGTTTGGAGAAGGGCCTGAGCCTCTGTATTTCTCACAATGGTCCCCAAGACCTTGAGGCTGTAGACCGGACTTTGCAAAGGGAGGTCCTAGAGGGTTCCCAAAGACAAGCCTCTAAGCCACCATGTAAGAAACCTAAAATAATACATCAGGTTAGATCAGGGGAGTCCAGAGCAGAAATGACCATGAGACATAAGAACTTTTATAAAGTCTTCATATCAGAGGCTGCAACAATATCCCCAAAACAGTGACTTTCACAATGTGCCAGCTGGAGGTTGAGATAATCACAGGACTTCAGACATGGACTTTATTGCCAGGGCAGATAATCATAGCAAAAAGGGGAAGAGAGCCAGAAGGCATTCAAATCTCTGGGCAAATATGACTTGCAATTTATTATCATGTGAAAAGCGTACGTGGCAGTAGCATTGTGATTTTTTTTCAGGATACAGAGGAATCGATAACATCAGAGTTGAGCTATCTCCTGCCAGGGTCCCCTCCTGGTGCTATCCCATCCACTGCAGACCTGGGGAACCTTACTCATCATCCTCAGCTATCAAGGGGGTCATGTGGGATTACACAAGCTAGATAGAAAGATTGCAAAAGAAGCCTGATAGGGAGATGGGCCCCTTTGCACCACAAGAGTAACGTTTGGAACAACGGACAGTTATGATCCCAGAGGTCATGTTGCATCTGGTGTCCCTCCACTCCTGGTTAGAGAAGGAAAGGTCATAGATAGGGCGATGGAGAAGTGGGTTCCGGGGGAGTGGCTGGGATCCAGGTCCTCTCGCCTTCATATGGAGCCTTCCTATCCCTGCGGCAGCCTGGAGAGGCCCTCCTGGCCAAGAAAGGTGTACCGGCTCATATCATTAAGAGGCTTGGCTGTCTTCAGGCAATCTCTCAGTTTTTTCTTTTTCTTTTTTTTTTTTTTTTTTTTTTTACCTTATTACCAATCTGCCTTTCTTAGCAAAGGTCATGAAATGGACAGGGGACGTCTCATCTTCGTTATAATCCACTGTTTGAAACATTTCAATTAAGCTTCAGATCAGGCCCCAGAACTGAGGCTGTTTTAACGAGGGGAAGTAATGACCTTCTGTTGCAGGTGGTTTCTGGCACACCATCAGTTTTAATTCTTCTTGATCTTTCTGCACCCTTTGATAGCCGGGATCAAGGGTTTTCTTTATATGCTTCAAGCACATTGGAGGACTTTTAGGGACTCCACTGACATGGTTTTCATCCCTGTGTCTCAGCCGAGCTGGTTGTCACCTGCAAGTTCTCCACGCTTGTTCAATTTACCAAAGATTAAAAGACAGCTGAAAAGGCAGGGCCCATGTGCTAAACTGTGAGTATCTGCATGTGTTCCCAGAGCAAGTGAGCATCGGGAGGGTTCCACCGAGACAGTGAGCTCACCCCTTTGATGCATGCTCCCCGGGAGGAAGGAAGCCTCTCAGAGGACGCGAGAAGAGCGGTGTGGGCATGGTGGGTTTAATGGGGTGCACGCCGGGGGTGCAGTGTGTGTACATGCATGTGCAAGTGGGTCTGGAGTCGAGTGCAATTTGAAAATTACACTGGCTTCATATTGAAGGGTCCTGGCTTTTGTGAAATTTCATTTCCTTAACAGTGACATGGATATTTTAAGGAAAGTAATCCTTTTGAAAAGGATTTATCACATTTCTCATCCTGGATAAAGGCCAGGAAGGACAGATAAAATACCTTCTTTCCTTTCAGTATTGAAGAATTGCATTCATTTTACTTATTCTTTAACAATTCTTGAACCACACTGTGTTCCAGCCTCGTTGTAGGGCAGTCACGAGGTAGGGGTGGGGGGAGAGGGGAGAGGCAATGACTAAGACAAATGACCTCTGCCCCTAGGAGCTTAGAGTCTAGTCTGAGGAACTTATATTGGAAAATAATTATGCAAATAATTGTTTAAAGTGAATGGTGAATGCTCTGTGCCACAAAGGTAGAGGGGCCTGTGTGAATGTGTGTGAGGAAAACCAGCCTGTTCCGAATGGACACATCTCGGTGCATGTTCCTGGGGGAAGGGCGGGATGCTCCGTTGGCATCATGGTGATGAGTCAGGGCTTGGAATAAAAATGAAGGCATCCTCCCCAAGCCAAGGCTATTAGCAGGTGCTTGTGGGTGTGGATGTCAGCAAGAAACAGCCAAAAATCACAGTTAAATATCCATGCTCTTTACAACAAGACAAAACAAAACAAAACAAAACAAAAACACTTCATTGACATGTAAAGAGCTCTACATATGAGCTCTACATATGAATACAACATGATGAGTTTCAGGAAAGGATTTCTCCCGTGAAGCCATCACCACCAATAAGGCCACAGACACACCCATTACTTCCCAAAGCTTCCTTCCCTGCCCTGTCATTATTATTACCTTGTGTGTGCGTGGCAAGAACACCTAATTTAAGATCTCCCCTCTCAGCAAGTCTGCAGTGTTACAGGACGGCGGTGTTCTCTGCCGTGCCGTTGAAGTCCAGAACTTAGTCATCTCACATAACCAAAACTCAGTACCTGCTGACCATCTGCTCCTGATTTCCACCTCCCCCCAGGCCATGGCAACCGCCATTCCACTTTTTGCTTCTGTGAGTTGGGCTGTTGGGAGACTCCACCTGTAAGTGACATCAAACACACTTCCCTGAGCCTCGAGATAGAATAATCTAGAAGCTCGAGGCTCAGACTCTAGAGCCAGAGTGTCTGGTGCAATCCCTCGTGGGGGCCCTCACGAATTGTGATTTTGTGCAAGTTCCCTAGCCTCTCTGTGGCTGCACTTTTCCAAATGGAAAAATGGGACCAAGAGGAATACAGACCTCATGGGGTTCCTCTGAGGATTACGTGAATTAACAAATACGAGAATTCACTGTCAGTATGAGTGGGACGCCAGGATCCTCTCTCCCTCCAAGTCCACCGACCAGTGGTGGTGAGCCCGGGGGTCCTGCACCTGCTCCAAGTCACCCCCGATCCCCATCTGGTTGGGGGGTGGCATAGCCTGCCTAGATCCACAGCCTGCTTTCAGCGTGTTTCCTGTAACAAGGACTGTCCTCCCACCAGGACACTAGGGATGGATCATTTGAAAGAAATGGCTCCTGGTGCCTTTTCATTCCTTAAGCTGTTCTCACTTGCAACCAGACGGTTTATCAGGAAGGGTATCAGCAAATACTGTGCACTTTACTGCCGTTAGACGGCATGGCACTGAATTGAAAAAGCCTTAAAAATGGCCATCAGTCATTTGATATACGTAGCCACTGATCTATATTGATACGGCTCCAGCTACCCTCTGAAATGGTTTGTCTTTCATTTTACCCTTTATATGAGGGTTATTACAGTGCACAACACTTACAACAGACATGGTTATTATGGACAATTGGTTATAGTGGACAAAAACTGATTTCCCAAACCAAACATATTAAATCCAATACATTTTTCATAGGTTATAACCGACAGAAACCTAGGTTTCGGCTGACGTTTTCCAGGGACTTTAATGACATTACTATAGGACTCCAAAGAGGCAAAGGAAGGATGGCAGGTATCAAAATGAGGCCAGGGAACACCAGAGGTTTCATTTCCGACGAAATAATGATCCAAGGGTGGGAAACTATTTTGGAGTTAACCCCCAGAGTGCCCCCGCTCGGGTGGCCCGGTGTCCATCAGCTACGGTTCTGCACACCTCTGCCCCAGCTGGGGGCCTCAAGACGCTGAGGACAGGGCTGAGACAAGAAAACGGGCGACTTGTCCAACACAGGCCTCCTCCCGAGAAAACAGCTGGGCTACACCTGCTCACATCTTGTCCGTGAAGTTTGCTGAACCAACGAGCTCCTTTTTTTTTCTGAATATATTCAGGCCAACAGACCCCCTTCAAGGAGTTGTTAAGAGGGGAGACAGGGGCAGGTGTGACAGACCTAATGAACTTCAGAATCTGTGCCTTCAGTTCTCAGTTTCTTCCTAAGCCTAAGGACACGGGGAATGCACGTAAAACCTCAGATCATGCAATCAGTGCCATAAGTCAGCACACACCAGCCAGTAAGCTTTCTTCTCTGGGATGCTTTCTTTACTTGCCACTCAGAGATGCAGGCTCAAGGATCAGTCAAGTTCACTCGTTGTCAGAATGCAGGGTCAACTCCATTCTGCACAGCGTCTGCTCATCTTTCACCCAGAGCCCACCCCTCTCTCCCCTTCCGGCTTTCCCCCATCCAAGGGAGAAAACAGGGTATGGTCCTGACAGATGGGACAGAAAAAGTAGGCATGTCCCCGGCCACTCAGAATGCAGACACCTCAAACAGCATCAGCTTTGGAGCGAAGCACGTGTGTGCTCCAATCTTTTTCCTACCTCCTAAAACCGTGTCACCCTGAACGAGTTTCTCAGCCTCATAGAGCCTCATTTTTCCCTTCTGAAAATCAGATGATGATGTCTATATCGCGTGATGTGAGACTGCTCTGAAGATCATACATGAAGGCCTCTAGAAAGTTCTGGCACAGAGTTGGCCCATTTGAGTATTTGGTTCTCTTCCTCTGTGCTCCCAGAGCACACTCACAGCATTCCTCCAGCTCACTCTGTCTTAGCCCTCGTTGACTTGTCTCTCTACCCACTCCCACACTTACCACAGTTCTAGAAGGACTAAGACCTCAACTGCTCTTGATGTCCCCAGTGCCAGGGGCAGAGTAGGTGCTTGGTAAAGATTTGTTGTTTCCCTCTTAGAGTCCTTCCCTCATGGGTGGTTAAGATCTTCTCTTCAGGGATTCTGTCTTGAGGCTTTTATTTCCAGGATTTGAGTATGATATTTCCAGATTTAAAAATGAAGCCTGTACCTCTCTCTCTGAATTCTCTTCTCTCTGAACAGCTCTCCAGCTCTGCCTGGAGGAAGCTAGTCATCTGTCTCCTCGAGAGGCTCAGACACTATCAAGTGCAAACTCCCCCATGCGCCCCCTTCTCGGGCACCCAAGCCCCGTGCGTCAGAAGCCAGGAAAGGGCGTCTGTCAACACAGTGCAGCAGCGTCACTGACCGAGCAGGTCCCAACAGGCGTAGTGCCAGGCCTAATTCTGAGACTTGTGTCTTTAGGCCAGTGCCTTAGACCCTTCCAGCCGCATTTCCTTATCCATACAATGCCCGGCTCTCCCTGGGGAACCTCTGGGACCCAGGGACAGAACACCATGGAAACTACTGTAAAAACCGTAGAAAACCAGAGCAAGGCTGGAAGACCAAATTACACTTATACCCTTTCCCGGTGCTGTTTGAACCCTTCACTGCTCAAGGGACTTACACCAAACCATCTATCAGGGTCATTCTTACACCACCAAAAACTGAGCAGCGGACTGACAGTTTCTCATTACCTGAGCCTGGCACTTCTCCTCAGGCCCGCTGCCTGGGTGCTTGCACCCAAATGGCCTTGGACACCACAAGCTCCACGCTGGAGGAGCCAGGCCCAGACACGCTCCGCAGAATATCTAGTTCCACTCCTTCTGCATCACTAAATTCAACAAAATGACTTCCTTAAATAATCCACTCCCACCCTCCTGGCCTGAAAGAGGTTTGTTCTCTGGGGAAAGACAATTCCGTGAGCCATGGCTAGGCAGGCGTTGCTCGAACACCTCCCCCACAAGAAACCCTTCTCCCCTCCCCCGGAGCCTGCGCACCCCCCCCAAGTCTGTGTACCCCCCCAACCCCCCAACTCTGAAAGGCAGTAGAGATGAGAACGTATGAGTTAAAAATGATCTTTTCATCTCTGTCATAACACCACTTATTAAACATAAAATTTACACATTTTCTTAGGTTGGTCGTTATTAAAAATGTTCCGATTTGCGTGACCTTTGCAAATACATTCCGAAGGAAGGTCAGTAGTGTGTTTGGAGACATGTTCACCGGCCCTTCTGGCTTCTGCAGCTTTTGCCGTGGGAGGCAGAACAGAATTAAAAGTGGAGTAGTAAGAGTTCTGGGTTCTAATCCCAGCTCTGCCCCGGACTTTCCAGGTAAACTTGCTTCTCCGTGCCTTGGTTTCCTCACCTGTAAAATGGGAATGATAACAATAATAATAGCACCTTCTTCAGAGTTGCTTGGACAAATTAAGAGACTTAATTCATGTAAAGCGTTTAGGACAGTACCTGATACACAGTAAATGCTTAAAAGGTTACTTACTGTTATGGTTTGTACTTTGGGGAAAAAAATCACTCCTCGTAGGGGCCTGGTGAAAATTAAATGAGTTGGATGTGTATAAAGTGCTTGCAACAGCTCTCGGCAAGAAGCTTTCAGTGAATATAAGCCCCCTGCCGCTGACGGCTCTGCCCCTCGCACGCCTGTGAAATGGCTCCCCAACCAAAGCCCCAGCTGGATCCTCCCCTTCCGTGAAGCCTTCCCCAATTAGCCCAGCAGCAAGATGTCTTTCTTTCTTCTGACTCTGCATTCACACAGGTAACATAGTATTTGCACACACACACCATCTCTCCAATCTAACTAGAAGCTCATAGAGGGCAGGGTATAGATTCACATTATACACCCCTTACCCATCATAAGCCCTCAACAGGTATCCGTGGATTTATTAAATAAATGAAAGAATGTTCTCATGGAACTGTGACTTCTATAATGAAAAGACAGTATCTATGGGCAGAATTTTTTTTTCATTGATTTCTTTCAAGCCCTGCCCATTCGGGGGATCACAATCTCCTTTCCTTTGAAGTGGATATAAGAGGAGGGATGGCAGCTCAAGTCATTTTTGAAGCAAGGCAGAGAACAAACAAATAAATAAAATAAAATATAAGGAATCTATCATTCTCAAGATGTGGAAGCATTAGCACAAAATGAGTTATTAAGGGGGGGAAATGAGTTATTTAGGGTGAGAGTATAAAAAAAAATCAGGAAATTCTTTCTTTTGGTGAGGGACGAGAAACTGATTCTAAGCCCTTGGGCTTATAAAAGGACTCCTTCAATGAGTAACTCTCATTTTCAAGCTGGTCTTTTTGGGGGCCAGAGCAGGGGTCACTCCTGGTTTGTAAACCCTTAGCTTGGTGTGGTTGCCTCTCCCCAGGCCAGGCCACTGAGGCTTTTTTCAACCACACTAGAGGCAGCAAAGGAAACTGGCGAAGTTTGAGTCAGTTCGGCTCATGGACAGTCATTACAGTGCTAGGTTTGAGGGAGAATGGGCTTGAGTAAGTCTTCTAGCTAAAATTAGGCTTGAAGAACTACCCTGGATTTCATTTCACCCCAGTTACATATTCTTTCCCCCCTCACCTCCCCCTGCAGTCACCATGGAGAACTGAGAATTGACACTTCCCCAAATTTATCTTTTGGGACCGGATGGTCTTGAACATTTCGCATTACAGACTGCTGGCCTTTCTGGGGCCTCACCTTTCCAGGGGACTCCTTCCTGAGAAAGAGACCCAAGAGATGGAATTGTGCTCTAGGCCTTTCATAGGCCCTTGTGAAACTCCATCTCTAGGGAATTGTCTGTAATTGGTATTCAGAGGGACAACCTATTTTCATTAAATGTTTTTAGTCTTTGTGAGCATATTACCCATGACGTCCCCTGCCTCCCACACCTACTCCTCAATGTTTGGTGAATGAAAGAAAAATGATGGTGCTTCCTAAAGAGATCAGTTACAAGTCATCTCAAAAAACCAGAGCTGGATGCCTGGGTGGCTCAGTTGGGCGACTGCCTTCTGCTCAGGTCATGGTTCTGAGTCCCAGGATTGAGTCCCACATCAGGTTCCCTGCTCAGTGGGAAGTCTGCTTCTCCCTCTGACCCTCTCCCCTCTCAGGCTCTCTCACTCACTCTCTCTCTCTGTAATAAATAAATAAAATGTTAACAACAACAACAAAAAAAACCCACACACACACCAGTGCTATGTTCCAGTACAGTGATTAGTTTCCAACCCCCACCAGCAGCCCAAGCTTAGCCCCTGGGGGGCCCTCTTTCCATGGGTGGGACACACAGGGGATGGAGCCGTCCCTGTCTAGTGAACCCACGGCCCAAAGGGCCCCACAGCAAGTGCTAAAGACACCTGTGCCTAAGGCCATCCTTCCACCACCTGCAGTTGGTACTTTGTCTCCCCCAAGCACGGGTGTCAGCTGCAGTGGGGAGGGGTGTGCAGAAACCAAGGCAGAGACAGAAACTCTTCCTGTGCTTCCTCCATGTATCAGTGAGCGGCCGTGGCTAGTCACAGAATTCTCCTTTGCTCTAAGTGTCCGACCATTCTCTGTCCTAGACAGCTTTTAGCTGCTCCAGCTCCTGCTGAAGCTCTGGTCCAGGAATTCCAGCCCTGGAGTTTACCACAGAAATTCCCCAGGGCCACGCCATGGCAAAGACCCCCCAGGAGGCTGGAAATCCAGAGTGAGAATTATTTGGTGGATCAGATGAGCCGATTACGTTTCACCCATGGAAGGGCATGTGGGTCAATGATCTACTTTTATTCAGTTGTAGTCACCGACTATTAATCCATTATTTAAGTGTTCCATAATTTAAAAACTTCCTTGCTTGGAAAGTGGTAAGAATTTCCAGTTAAAGACAATCATTGTAATCCCAACACCCACTCTGTTCCTAATTAGCTCTGTAATTAAATTACCAATTAAAGAGAACTGAAAAAAACTCTTCATTGGATAAAGTAGAATGTCCTTACTTCTGATGTTGTAGCCTCGACGAACAGAAGCAGAAATATATATACAGGCACACTGACATGCAAGAAATTAAATATATATGTACCCATCTATAAATGTCATCTTTTCATAGACTTTTCCATACCAGAGCTTCACGCTCAAGCTACACGCCAAAGTTGTGACTCTCCTTAGTTTTTTTAAGAAGGAGGGTGAGAGAGAAGAGGGACGAAGCAAGACAACTTTATTGGTTTAAACTTGCCTCATGAAAATAATGATATTGATCAAATTTATAGGCTTGATTCAAAAGGGAATTGTTCAAGCTACTTCCAAATGAGAGCAATATCATTTTTAAAAAGGCACATAAGATGTAATGCTATCATCTAAAGGGCTAACTTTTGCTACCTATTAACCTTGCTCTCTCTCTCACATGAAATCAGTTAGGATGGTCTGTAAGATACAAGAGTGATTTAGAGGAGCCCCTGGGTATTGTGCCTTAGTGGGGTCTGAGGGTTGGGCTCTGTAAAGCTTCATGTGGTTTTCGTGTCCTCCTGATGCATAACACAAGAGAGGAAATAAAGACTGCTATGAACAGGAAGGAACGGAACTTAATTTTTTTCTGTCTATTTACATTTTATAAAATTGACCATTTTCCCTGAGGGTACAGAATCACTAGTGTGTTAATTAAATTCACAACTGTACATACCAAGTCAGGAAATACCCAAAGAGGGAGAAGGAGGAGGAAGAAGAGGGGGAGGAGGAGAGAGGAGGAGGAGAAAGGAGTAGAAAGAAAGAAAAAAAGAAAAAAGGGAGAGAGAGAAAGAAAAGAAAGAGACAGAGAAAGGAAGAGAGAGAAAGGAAGAAAGAAAGAGAGGGGAAGGAAGAAAGACAAAGCATTCTTGCAGTAAAACTGAGTTGCTGGTGTTGCCCATGGCATACAGTGAAGTTGTACACTGCCCTACTATTCAAGCAGTCCAAATTCTGAATGTGCCAAGTAAATCACTTCTTAATTATTGGTGTGTTTAATTCTTTGCCCCAACTCTCCTCTGCCTCTCCCCTGCCTGCTGTCTCTCCCAAAGTTACCCCACATGTCTGTGCCTTTCAGTGCATGACTTTTTCAGTCCTGAAGCTAGATTTTGTGTTGTATACTTCAATCAGGGAGAAAGGAATTTAGCACAAACATTCCAGAGGAAATTCTAGTAGGGCGATGAAACTTCGGGTGGAAATTTTTATCTCAAAGGGACATGGGTTTGGGAAAGTCCTTATTAAGCAGCAATTTTCCACGGACTAACACTGAACTCTTGTCGCTGCTACCGTAAGCATAATAAGAGCCACATTTGCAAATATCCTCTGTGTATCTATGCATCTATAACCTTGAATGAGCCCTAGAATGGAATCCTGACGTCTACTGGGCATTTTCTATCTCAAGGTTGGTACACAACTCGCCAAAGTAAAACTGATTGCCCTTCTTCCCTAAACAAAACAAGACAAAATCCTTTGGCATTTTCCTGGTGAAAATCCTAAAAAACCCAAAAGAGGGTGTAGAAGAATCATGCACCCATTTGTAGTTTGTAGCTAAAACACAGACACAATTTCCAGCAGCCGGCACCTTCCTCCCCTCGGTTCTGAGAAATGATGGAGGGCTGTAGCTTCCATTTCACAAATGAGGAACCTGAAACTATCAGTAGCTCCCATAAACAGTCACAGAAAATGATGGGCTATCAGGCCACACCCAGAGATAACAGCGAAGCCAAGACCCAAACCCCCAAACCTGACGATCCGAACTCTGAGAAACTCACTGAACTTACAAAAGCCGTTCGGACAGCGTTCGCTCAAGTATTGGAAAGTCAGCCTCTCGTCACCTCAGAGAGATGGTACATCTCCCAGAGCATGTGATGTTCTGTTTTTGGCTGAGAAAGCTGTCCCCTATATCACACAGCTCTGCAGCGGGACCTCTTTCTACTAAACACGCTCGCTTCCCACATGAGCTGCCATATGTCTTACCCTTCATAAGAAGTTGGGTGTGAATCCATTTTTATTTTAGCAAGGACTCTGATTCTGTTCGTCATTAATCTTCCCCCTTTGTCTCATCCCTCATCGCTTGCCAAATGACTTTTCAAGTACTCACTGAACTTATTTCAAAGGACAAAGCCTGCCTATACTCCCTCTGTGAAGAGGTGCCATGAGAAATGAAGAAAACGTCTGGAGGACTTTCTTTGTTTCAGGGAGGATTTGTGGACAGGCTTCCCACATTTTCGGAAATGCCTTTCACTGAAGGGAACCCATTAAAGATATTTAGTAAAGCTACTCCAGTGGCCTGTTAAGGGGACGCTGGTACAGGTGACTCTCGAATTTCAGTGTCCTTGAAGAATCCATCCCTATCGGGCCCCGTAATCCCTGGCCCCAGGAATCTGTATTTTTGAAAGCTCTCCAAGTAATCCTCATGCAGGAGGTCCCTGGGCCTCACCTTGGAAAGCAATGATCCGCATCTCGAAGATAATCTATAGCCTTGGCTCAGGCAGGGCCTGGCTTCAGGACCCTGGAATGTTAAGAGGTCAGGGGCAAAGGGCCTGGGCTGACACAGGGGGGTCCGAGATGTCAAAGGTCACCGGCCCACTCCTCTTGTGAGTCTGAGGAGTAACTTTGCTTTTCTTGTTTTCCTGAGTTCCACACTCACCCATTAGCAAAATATAAAGAGCAGTCTGTTCAGATTCTTTCTGTGGATCTTTCCTGGGTTCCTAAGGAGCAAAAGGCCTGTGTTCTCCCAGGGGTTGGCTTTGCTCTTTGTACGGGCCATGTTTCCTTCTTCCCCCAAACTGTCAGTACTCAGCTTAGACAAAGCAGTTTTCTTGTTCTGAATCACATTTTTCATGTGTACCATAACTAATCTGGTCTTTGCAAATCAAAATGGGAAGCACGACATGTGATCTGAATGCAATTTTTTCCCCCCAATAACTAGAGTTCTTAATAGTTAGTTTTGCTTAATGACCTAAGTCATGGATCCACAAGGATCCCTATTTCTGCCCCCTTCGATTCACACACAGCAGAATTCACACAGCCGGGCTTCAATTTTTTTTCATATAAATAATTAATTCTACATTTAAAAACACGTTAAGATGCTTTATTTCTTAATCAGCTAATTTGACTGAGAAACAAAGATGTCTTTTATTCACATTCTCTTTGAGTCGTGTTACTGTAGTTAAAGTTCCCCACAAGATTTGGCCTTCGCTCACAAGTTTCGCGGCTGCCAATTAGTTTCCAGAGTCGCTATTTTACGAAAATGCTTCTCACTTTTAAAAAATGTAATTGAATGTCTGTTCATCACAGAGTTTCTTGTGTTCAAGCCCAGGGTGTTAAACATTTTTCGGGTTGACTTGGGTCAGCTTTGAAAAATTTCAGACAGTGAAACTTGAGAAGGGCCCGTATGCTCTAGCGTGTCCCTCACATCCTGTTAAGTATTAAGTGGATATTTAAATGGACTTGTTATACCTCGAGACCGCCTTAAAGTGAGCCATATAGTTTATAAGACTATTAATTAAATGAGAGGATTGCATGGGATGCACATGTATTTTCAAAATCACTCACACTGGCCCAGAGTTGCCCTTTAATTTTCAAACTAATTAAAGTAACACACGGAACTGCGAAGGGTGTGCGGCGGCCTCTGCGTAGACACTAACGCGGATGAAAGCAGCATGGCGAATTTTTCTTTTTAAAGGAAAGAGAAAGAGTGGGAGAAGAAAGAATTTGTCTGAGTGGACCTGACTCCATTCCATTCACGGCTCCCTATTTGTTCCACTCCTGGATCAAGTTTTTAATTTAACAAGACCGCATTTTGGGGGAGTTTTCAACCCCATCTGTTTGGGGCCTGAGTGTGCCCCACCTGGTGGTGCAATTGATTTTTGAATTAACTGAGCTTTATTTCAGTACAATAGAGCGATTGTTTAGTTGCTTTTAAGCACTAGGATTCTTGGAATCTGATGGGCAAAAAAATAAATCAGACTGCAACGTGCAGCTCTCTGGGCTGCTAATTGCCTTTGACCCATTATCCTCCTCAGCCCTGGTTCAAACTTTGACACAGCTGACTTGGAGTCTGCAATGTAAATGGAAGGCCCGCCTTTGCAGGTTATCGCACTGTGCAAAAGTCCATTCCTGGAACACTCTCCCAGGCCTGGAAAAGAGAAGAAACGGATAGAAGCAATTAGCCCAGGACTGTGCGGCTGCTAGCGTGGGGCTGCCAGACACCGCCCTGGGCCCCTTCTCTCTCCAGCACCCCCACTGGGGCAAGGAGCGGGATAGAGAGAGTCAGGCTGCGCAAGAGAGTAGCAGCAGAGGTATCAAAGGCCCATGTGTTCCTTGCACCCAAGGAGATGGGGACTGAGGGGGATCTCCCCTCCTGGCTCCCACACCTCACCCTTAGAAAGCATCTTGCACTGGCAGATAGTGAGTAACTCCCTTTCTGCCTCTCCAGCTTTATCCTCAGCACAGTGCTGTGCCTTGCCACCCATAAAGCCTCTTTGAAAAGAGCACGGCATTAATAAGGCTCCTCCTTCTTTACAAAGAAAAGTCCCTCCACTCCTGGAAAGCTCATCCAAAAGCAATAGTTCGCACCGCTCCCCAGCCTGGGTCTAACACAAGATGGGAGTGTTCACCTTCAGCTCCACACCCCTGGAACCACAGTTCTCTTGCAGACGGGAGCAAGCCTAAGTTGATTTAACAGTGACTTTCAAAACAGGGCCAGGCTGGTGCTTCTAAGGGATGGAGTCCGGCCCTAGGAGGAGCCGCGGAGAAGAATGGAAAGCCCTGATGGGGGAAAGGTGGATTTCCAAGTCAGGAAGGACTCTGGGGGCTTGGAGATAATTGCAGCTGGGAAGAGGATTTGGATCCAAGCCTCAGCTCTCTAGACTGGGAGGAAAATGGTCCTGAAAATATAGGGGATGGAGGAGCCCTAGGGAGCAAGGCTGCCAACATCACATAGCCCCCTGAGCAGGATCACCCTGGGCCACGGTCTACGGGAGCTTGGGAGGTACACCCAAGTCAGCAGTCCAGAGAAGGGCGTCATTTGGGGTGACAAACGTGTGCAGATCCCAGCTTGGCTACATTCTTAGCTGTATCACCATGGCCAAGTTATAGAACCCTTCTGTCTCAGCTTACCAAATGCTCAAATGGGGGCAGTAATAAATAGTAACTACACAGTAGGGTTGTGAGGAGGAATTCAGTGTGAAAGCCTGCTGCATAGTAAGCGTTTGATAAGGTTCCAGACAACAGCATCATTAGACCCAAGGTAGACCTCATCTTGTTTGCTGATGAAAGTTCAGGGCTGCCCGAAGACAAGCACAAGTACAACCAACAGCATCAATGTAGCACACTTCTCGAGAGGCCTGGCTTCAGGCAGCCTGAGCTCCTGGCTTGATAGAGCTCACCACCAGGTAGAGGAGGCAGGGGCCGCTATACCTGTGGGTATAGTGAGGGAAAAGAGAGGTGCTGGGGTGCCACTCTTCTCGAAGCCCCATTGACCTTCCCATCCAGACTTGCAGAGTTCTCCACACTGCCTCTTTGAGGGGCCTGCCCCGCTCTGGGCCAAGGTGACAATGTCTCCAGGCCAGGCTGGGGAGGGTTCCCTGCCCACCACGGCCCTTCCCCTAAAGACTGCAAGTCGTTCAACCTAACCTAGCTACTTGCCGGATTTGACCCTGGTTTCTCTTCTCAGTGGGCAATCAGAAGAGGGTGCTTTTTAAGAGTTTAATTATAGCTCCTGTGTATATTAAAAGGAGTGTAAGGCCCCCGACTTTGGCAGGACTACAAGAGCCATCCCACCCATGTTCTCGGCTCAGAGATGGAGAGATGTACTGTGTTCAGGGCCAGGTCTACACCGCACCTGGATCCCTATATTTGCCAGTAAATAGAAGCACATGGAGTTATTAATTAGCATTTATGAGCTCATTAGCACTCATAAGTAATGTCAACACAAGATGATGAACTAAGCTGGATTGTTTGGGAAGGGGAGGTGAGGGAGAAAACTTCTCCCTCCACTTGGACTCATATAAATGTTACTTCCCTACAATCAACCCCCACCTGGAAGTCAACAGAAATAAACACAAATACTCCGGGCAAGACAGTAAATTCCCTGTATATGAGGGTGGCCTCTTCAGAGTTTCCGGTTCCCATTACTAATCTACTTCATATTGAATGGATTTGAGACTCAGTTTAAAGAAAACATACAGTAGCAATATTGCCACCCAGGGTGGCCATATGTGATTCCTTTTCATGAAATTTTCAAGGTAAAAGGGAAGGCAGAGATCATGACCTCATCTTACCACACTTGAGGTAAGGAAATTCAGGTCCTAAAGTTGGTAACAGCACTGGAAATGCCACACCTCTCCTTTTTCCATAACTCAGAATAGATACAACAGATCCATCAGATGTGGAGCCTGAAAGTCTGTGTGTGTCTAACGTGATCACTTTGTTTCAAGCGCCCTTCTTCACCCCCAGGAAGGCTGGTGGGGTTTCTTTCATTCTCACATCTTCCCGGGAAAGAGCCGGCACTCCCTTCCCTTTCGGGTCCGAATCTAAGCCCAGCTCAACAAGAGTCAATGGCAGCTAATGTCTGTACTTCAGTCCCTTCTGGGCAGGGCGACCGAGTGAGTCACTGTGGGAACCACCCAGCTTCTAATGGAAACAGGACGGCAATTATTCTGGACTTCAAGGGTCCAATTTACTAGGGCCTGAAAGGGGCTTTTTACAGGGAAGAGGGCAGCAATGGGATGAGGGTGGGGACAGAGACAAGATTAGGAACACAGAGGACTTTCGGCTCTCAGTTCCTCTAGACATTTGGAAATCTGGCCCTTTCTATGCAGATCTACATTTGAAGTAAATTTAATAGTAGTTTTAATTGGTTGAAAAGAAACCAGTTTTTAAAGCTTCTGCTACATTCAATCTCCAACAGGTGTTTTGCTTACAAAAAGGTTGTTCACAAAAGGATAATCCCACACTGTTGATTATTACTGTCTTATGTACAGTCTTAGCTGTATTAAGCGTTGGTCTAGTTTCCCAAGGTACCCTGTATCTCTCAGTTAGGATGGCTGATTTCAAGCCTGATTTTCCCTAGCAGACCATCATAGCCACTCGGCCCTGAGTGTCTGTGTGTAGTATGTAGGTGATACTTTGGGCTATGCTAGGGTACGTTTAGCATTTGATCTATGTAGACTGCATGGGAAATGAGGAAAGACCAAGTGCTGACCCAGGATACAAACTGTTAGTCCTTAGAGTTTTCATGGATCCCTCATTTGGAACAGCTGGCTCAAGTGGGACATCTTGGTGACATAATTTTTCACACTTCTGCAAATAGGCAGCATTTTCCTGCTGGGTGCACTGGCTTTAGCTCTTAATCTCCTTGTTGATGATTTCATCATTTTGTGTTCTGTATGGTTACTAGTGAAGAAAGCAACCAAGAAGCTAAAGATGACCTTTACCTCACATTGAGTTCGTGGACACAGAACACTGAATTCTACCTGGAATTCAGTGTTGACTTTGAACTTGGTCCGGAGCTTTTGGGCAGTCATTCATATGTCTCCTTGTTTCCTAATGCATGATGATGAGCTGTCTTGACATTTTTCCTTCTTTGCCCATCAGTTCATCACTGGATACAGTCTTGTCTGATCATGAAAATTCATTGCTTTCTGTAAGCTCCCTTGGGATGCTGAAATCTTGGGTTTGGGGACTTGAATTGAGTGATAGTCTCATGTGGATTCTGTCCTCGGAATGATCACCAGTGAGTTTAAACAACTCAGCAAAGTAGGCCATACCAGTGTGGACTCTCCAAGCACCAAGAAGGTGCGGGAGCTTTTGGATGGCCTTCTCAAAGAACCGATGTTCTCCTGGAACTCTGGCCCATTATCAATCACTGACTTGCCCCACCACGTTTTTGGCTACTGCCATTTAAACAGCTGAAGGCCAGCAGGGAAGGAGGCAATTTTCAGCAATAAGGAAAGGCAGAAAAGGCACCAGCAACCTCAGTGTTACAGACCCTACCAACAGGTAGTGACCTCAAATATGTCTTTTTAGCAGCCAGCTTCGCGAGTATCTGCCAGAACTGAGACCTTCTGTTGGCGTAAGACGCTTTTGTAACATATCATATATGGTGACCAAAAGACACTCAAGCAGCTGCACTTCAGTGAACTGAGAGGCAGCTGCCAGCAGGAGACCAAAGAGAGAAGACAGACAGATGCTTTAGAATCCCGTTCCCCACTGTCCATGGGCCTCACATCATCCACAGGATAAACCTGATATTCCTCCGCATAGAATATAAGAGACTTCATTTTTTGACCCCTGCTTTCCCTGACCTCGTCCTGTACCTTTGGTCTGTCTGGAATATTCTTCCACTGCACCCTAGTCTTTTTTTTCCCCCTTATTCTATAGGACTAAGCTCAGGCATCAACTCCTTCCAGAAACTGCATTACCATCTTTTCTTGCTGACCAGCAGATGGGATAAGGCATCCTTCTTCTATACGCAGCTCTACCACTCCATTTACCATAGTACTTATAATAGTTAAGTATCTTTTTCCTCCATCTGACTGTGATTTTCTCAAAGTAAGAGCCATGTCTTATTTTTTTTTTTATTCATTTTCTCATTCCCTGTTCCAAGAACAAACCCTAAGACATAGTAGAAGTGTAATAAATGTTCAATGGATGAATAATAGGCTTCAAATAATAGGAAAAGGCTATGGAGAGAAGAGAAAGCCCATCCAGAGCCTCACCTGGTGATCAGAAATGGAAACACTAACTTTGAGCCAAATGGTCAGGCAGCCTGAAAGATAAAGAAGCTGATTCCATAGGAGCAGCAGTGTCTGTCCCCACTGGCCCCAGCCCTGCAGACACAGCCTGCACTGCTCTGTCTGGGGCTTACTACAACAACAGTTGGTTTCGGTTGCAACTGATACCCTTATCTCCCTTTTCTAATGACTATTTTAGACTCCCTTCATCCTCAGCTAGCTCCTCTTCTGGTCTGGGTGGCTTACCTAGTGGAGTGTTCCAAATTCTCATCCTTGAGGGGTCAGAGCCCCTGAGTCTCTTCTTAGGCCACTTAGGTTGGCACATTTTCCATTTACCATCAATCCTGGGTAAAAGAATACCTAAGGATGTCTAAGTGGTTCATCTGGGTGGTAAACATGGGTCTCCCTGCCCCTGTTGTGGAAGAGGAAACCTAACTCTTCTTCGTCAGGGTCAAACCCTGCTGCTAAGATGGTGGTCCCTTAGCACATGGAGTCTGAAGGGTCCTGCCAGTAGCTATAATTTAGAGTACAATGAGACACTGGTTATGTCCCCTGATAGAAGCTTTCTGCTTTTGGAAATCAAGACCTCTAAACCCGCAGAGTCCAGAGCTGTGGGGAAGGGAAGTACAAAGTCTTCAAGTGGGTTAACTGCAGGTAATGGTAAGCAAAGATACCATCCCCTCAGCCTGTACCTTCAACAGGCCATTCCATCACTCTGGCAGACCAGCTTCATCTGAGTAGTGCTATATGACATAGGGTAAGTATACCCCACTGCTGTGTCCCCTCTGGTATATTCTGTACTCCCTTGACATAAAGGAGGACCCCTGTGTTACATGATCTGATGCAGGATCCCTATTGATAGAGCAAACACTCTAAGGCCTCAGATGCAGATGGTGGTGCTAGCTGAGACTAAGCAGGCAAAAAGGTAAACCCTGGAATATAAGTTTTTCAGAGTTAAAATGTATTTTTGCCCCTCCTACAATGCAGCTAACATGCAACCATGTGGATGGTTGGCAATATCAAAGGATAATACCATATACAGGATGGTTTTCTGTTGCTGACAGATTGGACAATTGGTAGCAGCAAGAGCTATCTTAGTTTGGTGAGTGGGACCCAGGTCTAGTCTCCAATCTCTACCATGGCTACTGCGTCTATGCGCCCATTGTGCCAGCACTATGCCGATCGATGGCAGTGGCTAGTTGATGTCAACTGGCCTAGTCAATCTGTATTCTTGTTTGTTTAATGCCTCTTCTGGTGTTGGATGCTCTCTGGTGGATGTTAACCGTGATACCAAGATCTTCACACTTCATGCCCATTCCCACAAGAAGGCCTCTATCCCAGACCTCCTTGTCTTCCAATCTTCTTCCTTCTGGCTCCTGACCATGCAGTCAAGCCATTTGCCATTGCCCATAAGTTTATATATATTTTCTTTTCCCACAACATAGATGAGCAGTACCTTATTTGAAACTATGCTCATAGGGAGGAATTTTACTAATGGGTGACTTCAAGGTCACCCTTGAGTAGGCTGTTGGGCAGGCAATCCCCACTTTTGATTTGAAGCCACATATCAAGCCAACATATTTATAAACCAAACCAGGCCCTTCATATTCTGCATCAGCTGGGCATAAGAGACTCCCACATGGCCACCGGTATGCACTGAGAGAGAGGCAGTGCAATGGTGGTGGAGGAGGACACGAGGTCTGAGCACATACTTTCCTGTGCCCTCTGGCCCTGCGTACATCCAATCCCAAGTGTACCCCTTCCATCTTGCAATGGATTACTTCTGGATTCAGCCACTTAATGTTAGGAACTATTGGGTCTGACAAAAAAACAGTTTATGATGGACAGTTCTAGACTTATAACCCTGTGGTGACTGGTAACTAATAGACAGAATCCCAAAGTAGACTAGGGGCTGCATTTCATAATGTGTACAGTCTGTTGTCTGGGCTCTCCCACTGTACTTGGTCATCTGGTGAGATTTCTGGCCTTAGGTGATATCTCCTCTCTGCTGTACCCATTTCTCTGAGCCTTTTCATCCTTTCTCCCACCAACTGTCATGGTAATTCATTTCTATTTCATTTTATGTGCACTACTACTTTCTCCAAGCTTCTGAGAGCCATCCTAGCAGAATATTAGCAGCATTATAGGATCCTTACCAGACATCCTATATCCTAGGAGAATGTTCCCATATCAATAAATTCTCCCTTATATAATTTTATATTCCACCCACCTAGTTCCAGGACTGCCAGAACCTAGTCCCTCAAATAACGTCCTAGATCCTGTCCATACTTGTTGGCCAGATCCCGCAGTTCCTTCAAGGCATAGTACCTTTCCTCCCATAGCAGAACTAACACTTCCCCAGCTGGGCAATGTTGTGACTTAATCCTATTTACCAAGAGAGGGGTTGTGGAGACAGATCTCGAAGGGAAGAGGACACCTTTGTCTTGCAAGACTGAGGCCTCTACATCTCCATCAAGCAAGAGAGGAGTATAGTGCTAGTCTTTAAGGACTAGCCTTAAAGGACTAGCCTATTAGAGGAGTAGGCACTTCTTAGGCCCAGAGGGTTTAGGGGTATCTGGAGACTCCAGATGTTCCAATGCATCAACTCTTATCTCAAGGTCTTGCTCTTTCCCAATCAGAACCCTGGCCTGGCACAGCACACCTACGTAAGCTGAACATTCCACCTTTCCTAGAACTCCACTAAGCTTGTGATTAAGTTCTGGCCCCAATCTTCAACTTTTTCTGCCCTCTAACGACAAGAGATGAGGCTCACTTTATATCCAATCTGTAAAGTCTTGTGGCTTTCACACTGAGCCTTTAATTGCTAGCTAATACTCTCTGTTTCCAGAGCATTAATTGACCCCAACAATATAGCCATCCAATACCACTGTCTTTATAATGACTAGATCCCCATATTTCTCAAATGCCTGATACCTTCGCCCACTAGCACACTCCCTTTCACCATCTGAGTCCCCCACTGCTACCTTGTACCAGGATCCATCACTGTTCTACCTACCCCTAGAGATGGGAGTCCTCCTTACCAGTGGCTATCAGGTAGTCAAATTCCCAAATCCCATCTTAGTATCTCCTTCCTCAGACCACTGCTGGTATGAACTGTTTAGGCTGGGTTCTCCGAGAATTAGACTTTGAATCAAAAAAATTACTTACAGAAAATTTACTAGTGCACACTCTAGGAGATCACCATTTGTAGAAGGAAAAGCAAAGGGAAGGAAAGAGAGTTGAGCCAAGGGAGAAATTAGGTGATGCTGTAGTCACAACAAAGGCCTCAGCCAACCTCACGGAGTGCTCTGAAGTTGGTTTGCACGTGGAAGTTGTCCCAGGTTGGGGTGATGTACATAGACCTTTGTTCCCTTGAAAGCCAATCTTTGGAACGGGCTGCCCCGACGAAGAGGCATGACTTGGGTGAACAGGCTCACTTAAGCAGAGCAATTAGCAGAGAGAGAGCTGACAGCTGAGGGCTATCAGGCAGCAGCATACCTAGCAGCTGGACGAGTAAGTCCTTCGCTGCTAAGGGAGACATGGGGGTACAGCAGTTCTATCTCTTATTAACGGTATGACCTTGAGTAAGTTAGCCATGCCCTCTGGGCCTTAGTCTCCTGATCTGTAAAGTAGAAATAACAAAAATGCCTACGTCAGAGGGTCATCATGAAGATGAAATGAAATAATAATGTGACGCACCTTTACACACAGCCTGGTACATAGTCAGCACTCTGTCTTTTTGTAGCTATAAAAAGCTTGGGGTTTATATGGGAAAGCAAAGACCAAACTACAGGCTACAACAGAAAGAGGTACAAACAGTGGTCAGTGGGGGCTCAGAAGGGGTGAGGATCAAGGGAACAAAAAACAGTTTCAAAGAGGACATGGTCAACAGATACATGACATTTAGAAGGGGACTGCTTCCTGGTAACATACCAATAAGAGCCAAGGGCCAAGAGGCAAACATGGTGTCTGCAAGGCAGCCAGCAAGTCGTCCTGGCTGCTACAGACGCCGGCAGAGAGGAGGGTGGGTTATGGAAGCTTAGAAATCCAGGCAGAAACAGCTGCTCTGAAGACCCCAACAGACCACAGTGCAGTTGGCCACAATGAGGGGCATCCGTCCCTGAGGAATGACACATCTTGGCAGGAGAGGGGAAGGGAGGAGACTGGAGACCGGGAAGAGAAAAGGACAAGCAAGGAGAGACAGACACAAAGCAGAAAAATATGCCAAAGAGAGAGAAGGCCGAGAACAAATGGGGATTCAAAGCCAACCCAGAGAGGGAAAGAGAAAACCAGAAATGAAGAAATGTGGACTAGCACTTTAAGAAATCATAGTCTTCTGATTTCAGAGGCTCCAATACAAGGAACTGGTATTGAGACAAAAAACAAAAATCACAATAAAAATTTAGAGCTAGGCCAGCCGTGTTACTTCCTTGGGAAAAAACACAAATACACTTATTAAAAGGCCCAGTGTTTTGGCTATATTATAAATAGTTCTAAATTAATGTCCCTTCCCAAAATGCCTACTTTTCCAACAGGTGCAATATAACACCATCTGCCCAACAAAGAATCTAAATGTCACTAACTTCATAAGAAAATGTAACTGGCTGTTTAGGACCCTAGTTTATTATGATGATATTTAATAATTTGTACTTATAAAGCATGCAGGGGCATAAGATGAGTTATAAATGTTAACTCTAGCTCACACAATAAGTCCTTAGAGAGACAGGAAACACGACACTCCCCTTTTAAGAGATCCATTCATTCAACAAACATTTATTGGGCTCCTACCTGCTAGGCACTGTAATGATGCAGAAATTTGGCTACAAGAAGTTTGAGTGTCTGCTCCCTGAGCAGGCAGGTTCCTCCCAAGAGCAGGATCCATGACGTTTCCTCTGTGTATTCATTCCTAGGGCAGTACTGCACCTGGAAAAGGAGTCATTTCATAAACATGGATAGATTTTTTAAAAATTAAACACCTGAAATTAGCAATAAGTCTATGCTACTGTTATTAAAAACATAAACCCAGAAACTTTGGCCTCTGAGCCATTGCTGGCCACTGGACCTTACTTCCTGTCGAAACCCCTCATCTAGTGCTCTCCAGCTCTTATGGTAAAACATTCGCTGGAACATTGTGAAACATGCAATTTCTGTAGCCCTTTGCATTTACTGGGGAAGAGGTTGAGGCTAAGGCGGCCCCACGCTGAGATTTGCTTTTTTTTTTTTTTTTTTTTTTTTTTCTGAAAGATTTTGGCTTCTCTGAAGATTTTTATACTTAGTGGAAAAATAGAATTCTGGATCTAGAAATCACTCCAAGTCAATATCCTCTGGTTAGTTCAGGTTGAGGGTGGGAAAGTTCCATCTGGCAGTTCTGATTAATAACGAGGTCCTGAAGAACTATCAAACGGCCAGCAGAAAACAGGGATAATTTGGACACTGGGCTTCTCTCTGACTCGGGGCTGAATCTCCAGCAAGATTCTTTACAAGGTGTTTGATAAACTTAATGCCTGCTCACTGGGTCCAAAACAAACCTATGGTGCTCCATACCCAAATCCTGGTGAAATGGAGAGAAAGGTAAAGTCACAGATTTGTACCCAAACCTTGCCCTCCCCTGCTTCCACCCCAATGTAGAAGGCCTCACAACAGGAGGTAGCCTTCGCTCTCAAATGCCCAATACCTTTGCCCACCAGCACATTCCCTTCTGCCATCTGAGTCTTCCACTGTTACCTTGTGCCAGGTAACAGTGCCACGGGACCTAAGAATGAAGCAGAATCTCTCCAAGCCTGAGGAGCCAAGTGTCACCCAAGGGTCAAATTGTCCCACCCCAAGCCTGGAGCTATTGCCCCAAGGACAGTCACAGCAAAAGACACCTTTTCGGAAATGTCAAAAATCAGGCCCCGGATACATCCTAGGCCAAAAGACATCCTAGATAAGTACTGGTGGTTTCAGTGGCCCAGGTTATCGCTTCCTGTTACCTTTAGCCTCCTGACTTTGCTCAGCAAAAGATGGTATACACCCTTGGCTCTCTAAAAACGGTCAGATGATTGCATGTAAATAGAGTACATCTGAAGAGGGCCGGAGAAGTGGAAAGAAGAGGCCTTGCTTATCCTGTTCTTTGAAAAACCTGTCCTGTATGGCTTTGCTGAAATTTACATAGAAAAAAGAATCTCCGAGATTCTTTCTTCTCCTTGTTCAGCTGTTGGGGTGGGGGGAAGGTATGGTGCCACAGTCTGCCGACCGCTGAGCCCACAGTTGTACAGGCAAGTTAATATTTCCAGGGCCCTGCGTGGAATACCTTTCCCAGAATTCATGCTCTCAATGGGAAACTGAAATAGCGCATGAGAGTTACCCTAAGTAGATTTAAATAATTAAATTCAAAAATTCTCAAACCACTTGCTGTTTCAAATTTATTTCTTTAATAACAACTCAGACTCAGCAACAGACTGGATTAAGATTTCATTTATTCGAAATTTAAGGTATATCCAGCTCTGGGTGTTGTTTTTAAGTATTTAAGGGGAAATTTGTGCGTGGTGAAAATGAAGAGACTGCAGCATTATAAATTCATTTCCTCTATTAGAAGCCGGGCCGCGCCTGCACGCTGCAGCTGTTCGGGGAGGCCGGCCCGCCAGGCTGGAGGGCGCGCCGCGGAGCAGACGACCCTTTGTTTCCCCACGAGGGGAGATCTGGCCGGCCCCACGCCCTCGGCAACAACTATTTCCTTAGTGGCGCCAGGCAGTTGGGCAGAATCATCTGGGGTGGTTTTCATGTGGCAAAGCAAAGCATCCTCTGGGATTCCAGAGAGACTTCTAAGGATCCGTTTTCATCCGTGACCTCAAATCATGGCCCGTCCCAGGCCCCAAAGACGGGAGGCCACGCTGGCCTGAGCCGAGCTCGCCGACCTCCGAAATAACCCGCCCTGACACCGGCAGCAAGGCTGAGAGCGCCTCGGAAAACAGGTGTTACATCGCAGGTAGCAGCCCCACGGTACTTCCTATTCATGCTAACAGTTTTACAAACAAGTGAGTTTCTTACACATTCATCGCCACCCCTAGGCATTCATATTCTTTTTAAGTACAGAAACCTTAATTAGATTTTGACCACAGACCCGGATTTGACTTACCCTGACAGGGTTTCCATTAGTGTAATCTGTGGGGGAATTCACTGTTTTAACATCTGTGTGCCTGAGGCCTATCTCACATTTACTGCAAAACTCTGAAAAGCCTCCCTTGTATGGCTGTATGTTTCCTCATGCTCCCAATTTCACAGAAGTCATTTCAGCACCAAACGGTAATTAGCAAAGGGATGGGCCTCAGCTGACATGAATGCAATTTATTGTTTTCCACGAGGCCCTGAACCAAGCAAACAAAGAACACAGTCTAGCTGTCTGGCATTTTATTAACTTGTATTGTGCAGTGCACCTTACTGAAGGGAGATCTTCAGGAGAAATTCAGCAGTTTGTGTGTGGCAACACGCATACTTTGGAAGAATATTAATTTCAGTTCAATTAGGCAAGTTTTGTGGTACCTCAGTCTGTAATGTGGGACAGCCACTTTTATAATTATCTTCCATATTAACTTTATCATCACCAGACTTTTGCATAAATGCAACCTTTCATCTTTAAAATGCCAACACTTCTTCAATTTTGGCAACCGTACAGCACTGCTAATTATTTGCTCATTATGTGTGGTTAACTGATGAATCATTAATAAATGAATGAATGGCTAATATATTTTTATGGTAATTGGAGATATAACTGATTGCAGACTTCCTTAGCTTCTCAAAACGGCACTGAATGAACAGTGGCTGCCTAATTGTTTACAGATGATATTTATGCCCCCACCCTGTGTTTCCCACAGTTGTGGTTTGTCACTGGCGTAGTCGCGTCAGTCCAGGGTGGCAGCTCGCCGAGGACCAGTCCGGGCAGAGGGGAACGGGCAGAAGCATAACTAACTACGCTTCCTCTCCTTGTGCTTCTGTTACCTCGTTTGTTTGAGCTCGGCTGACACGTAACCATGTATGGGCCTCCGGGCCACTCGCTAGCAATCCAATGACTCCTTGTGGATTCCCTTCTCCTGGGCGTTGGCAGGGCCACGGCCAGAAGGCTGCTGTGGTTACCCCTAATCACAAACACAGAAAGAGTTGGAAGCTGACACACCAACACGCCCGCCATCCAACTGCCACTTGTCTTGGCTGGCACACCCAAAGGAAGAGCGTGGCCAGTGGCCACCCAGCCTGGTGTCTCTGTGGTGGAGGAGCTAAAGGAGACCCTCTGGCGATGTTTGGTTGGAAGCCTGGAGTTCGGTTTGCACCACTGACAGAAGTCCAGAAAAGAAAAGCAAGTGGAGGTCCTTCACGCTGTTCCCTGACTCACCATCCCACCGCTGGCTAATGGGTCTGGAGAGAACAGCCGACCATGTTACCAAAATTCGCTCTATCAGGCACATCAGTCACCACCTATAGGTTAAAGACAAAGAGTCTGTATTTGTTGGCAATTCTTGTGAAAAGGAAAGACAGAATACTGGCCAAATAAGGCTTGTTTAGTTTTATACAAACAGACGGAAGATCAAGTTAAAAATGCAAAGGAGATTACCAATTCTTAATTATAATTATTTAACCAGGTGGGTAGTTTCTCCTAATGAACATTTCCATGAAAACAGAATAACTAATGACAGTCTTAAAGAAGCCTTTGTCTTTCCATGTACTAATGATCACATTTATAAATATGCAGCAAGGCCCCCGTGTACATTGCTAATGATAAGTAATTAAGCACCAGGCGTGGGAAGCCAGTGAAAAGGGTCATGTTAATGCAAGAGAGGAAATTAAAAATGCAATAAAATAAGTTGCCTAGAAAAGATTAAATAAACTTCGGGCTTCTCCTCCTTGCAGAAGGAAAAGAACGGTTTCCCCATTCTCACAGTAGTGCCACGTCAAGCCATTCAACAGCTGGTTATGAAGTCAGACAGTACAAGTAAGTGATCGGCTTGCTCCCCGCCCCCATCCCCATTTCCTCCTATTGGTTTGCAAGCAGGGGTGTGGCTTCACAGGGCACTTCTGGCCACTGGGTGAGAAGATGGACCCCACAGAAAGGAACGGGTAGGACAGCGAGGATGGGTACCTGCCATTGTCAGGTAAGCCAGACCTAGGTTGTTATCGCTGATATACCGCTTGTTTCTTTAACCATTCGGAGCCACCTAGGTTTTTCTCCTCTTTCGGATGGCCAAGAGGACAAGATGGGTGCCTTTTCCAACACGGTAGAATCACCTCGGTCTCTCTTCACATTGTCCGCTTCCCCACCAGACCCCAAGCTCCTGGAAGATGAGTAGACACGGTATCCCTCGCACCCAGCGCTGCCCCAGACACTGAGCGCTCAGTAAATGCCCTTCGGATACGCGAATGAATGAATGTGCAAAATAGAACATCTCTAAGCCAAGCGGCAGTTCCTCAGAGTCCCTTAACCTCACTCCCAGACCAAGCCGCTCCTCCACTGAAAAACATGTGGGCCCAGTCGAAAGACGGGACACATTTCTCACTCTCCTTCGGGTCTTCAGAAAGGCGCCCGTCCTTTCTTCAATGGACCATCACGGAAAGGAATAGAATGATGAAGCTTGCACGAAAAATCAGTTTTTGCAAAAAAAAAAATCACGAAGTTGGTGTAAGACTCCTGCTGGGTGTCTGAACAGGAATCCCGGCATTTCTGTTAAGCATTAAAGACACATAGAATGAGTAAGTGGCCTTCTTGGTGAAAGAAAGGGAACTTGTGTTTGGATTTCCAACACTCTTAAATAAGGGCCAATTTTGCTTTTTTTTTTTTTTCCCCCCCTAAGCGTTTTAGGGAAAGTTTTAAAACCAATTAAATTTTTTTTTTTTTTTTCCTTCGAACATTTCAAACTCGCTGATTCCCAGTCTCGGAAGCCTTCCCCATCCCCTAACTCTTCTCTCGGCTTAATCCCTCCGTGAGGGGAATCTTGTTCTGCCGCTGCGGTCCAGGGTGAACACGGAGGCAACCTCTCTCTGAAGAAAACAGCAGCAGCAAACAAAAAATAAACCGTGGCTGGATATTTGGGGGGGCAGGGGGGGTTCCTTTTCCTTCCCCCCCCCCCGCCTTTTTTCTTTTCTTTTTTTTTTTTTAAAGATTTTATTTATTTATTTATTTGACAGAGAGAAATCACAAGTAGACGGAGAGGCAGGCAGAGAGAGAGAGAGAGAGAGGGAAGCAGGCTCCCTGCTGAGCAGAGAGCCCGATGCGGGACTCGATCCCAGGACCCTGAGATCATGACCTGAGCCGAAGGCAGCGGCCTAACCCACTGAGCCACCCAGGCGCCCCCCGCCTTTTTTCTTAAACGAGTTCTAAGAAGCAAGTCATCAGGCAGAAAATGCAAGGCTTGGATCTCCCTGCCCGGCTTTAATATTCCCTCTGAATCCAAATGAACCATTTCCTTCTACACAATATCTTCGACAAGGCCACACTTCTTTTGTTATCAGAGTGTTGTCCTCGGCAAGCCTGCTTGGCTCTCATAAAGGCAATTTAGCACCTGACGAGCGCGGGCCTGGATTTGCCTCGCAAATCAGGGCGGCCCCGGCAACCCCCGGGAGGACGGGCGGCCCCGGGGACACCTAAGGGGCATCTTTCATCAACTTCTCGGGCGGGCCCCGGTTTCCCGGGGCGGCCGGCGCTCTCCTCCCGCGGCGGGGACGCTCGGCGAGCGTATCCTGACCCCCAGTGGCCGGCCCTGTCCTCCGACCCGCGCCGGTCCCCACTCCCGCGGATCCCGGGCACCCGGGCCCCGTTCGCTTTAATTGACAATTAAAACGAACTCCGGTTCTCACAGAATCCGACCGCGCGGAGTTGCGCAACGCGAGTTTCACAATTCAATTCCCTTGAAGCAAAACCGACAGTTTTCCCTGAGGTTTCACTCCACACCTCTGCGTTGGTTGTTGAACTTCCCCCTCGAGTTTCTCTTCCCACACACACCGCTTTCCTTCAGACGCCGCCATGGAGACGGTTTCGGTATGTTTCTGGGGGTCCCCGCCTCGTGCCCGCCCCGGTGCTGAGTCGGCGTTTCCGCGACGCCCGAGTGGGACCCGGCGCATTTCCGAGCGGAGTGCGGCGCGGGCACCCCCCCCCAGCCCGGAGGGGGCGCTAGTGGTTCCCGCCCGCCAGCCGCCGGCATCCCATCACCTGGATCAGGCTTGAGGGTGGCGGGGCATGGAACAGAGTCAGCCCGCCCCACGGGCCGGCCCGGCCAGTGGTAGGGGTGCCCAACTGCGCAAGCAAAAGCGCAGCACGCCGCAAGTCGCCGTTATAATGAAAACGTATGTTATTTATCTGAAGTTCAACTTCAGCTGGGGGCTCTCTATTTTACCGGGCAGCCTCAGCTCCTCGTTTTGTGGTTTTACAGACTAAATGCTGACCTGACCGTTGGATAGTTCAGGGGTCCTGGGTGCCCCGTGAGAGTTAGGCAAGAGTTAGTCAAGCATATATACACATAGATCTATATTTATACTCTTCATTATAAATATATTCTTTCAGCAGTAAGAAAATAGAGAGACGAGGGTTCTGTCAGCCTCTCCTGAGGATCAGACCTCCTTGGGCATTGGCCCATTTCTCAGTCTGTTAGCCCTGTTCCTCCTCTCCTCCCCTCCCCTCCCCATCTCTCCAGAGGGGAGGCAGGCCCCTGTCCTCAAGGAGGTCCCTTTCCTACAGTTAGCCTTCCAGAGAATCTGCAACCGGTGTCCTCACCCACAGATGTTGAAACAAAAGTCATAACAGGGTAACTATTTTTAGGGGGTACCAGATTAAACCGCAGCTGGGTCTTTAAGAGAGAGAAGTGCCTACACTCTGAACTGCTGTTCATATCCAGCGAAATGTCAAAAAGGTCAAAAACCAAGTTTGGCATTACTGTTATCTGTCTGCCATTAACACACACACACACACACACACACACACACACACAAAAGCTATTGCCTTGGGAATACTGTACATATCTGTTACCAACAACTCTGAAAACCACCTCTGCAAGCTTGTCAGTTAAACCAAATGTTAAATGGAAAATATTTGGCGGGATTTAAAATTAGACCCACACACATTACTTACAGATGTTTCCATGAAAAACACTTGAAACTGAACCACACCAAGTAATAAACCCCACAATGGTGTATTTTTTATACCCCAAGTTAATTTTTATTATATAAGTAGCCATATGAAGAAGGTATTGCATACTGCTTAAATTAAATACGGAGGAATGAAATCAGCAGTATCCCTTTACAGCATATGGCCCAGCAAATCAAATTACAAAGCTTTCCACATCTCATTAACTGCAATGAGTACAGTGAGTTTTCTAATAAGTCACATCTTTTTCATGTGAGTGGTGAGCAGTTGACTTATTGTAAGAATTCACAGGATGACCCTTGTGCTGAAATTAAGAACTAATCTAAAATGGGCAGGGTCATCTGGTCAAGACTGATCATAACATTTCCTCATTATTGTTTTAGTTGGCATTGAAGCATATGTTTTCCTGGTGCCCCAGCTGAAAAATGCCTTTGATAATTTCACTGACAGCAAATAACCCACACACTGCCATTTAATGAGTTCAGGCAGGATTAGCTGACAATAAAGAATATAGTATAAATGTTTTTATTAGAACTGATTTATTTTTTAGCTGCAAAAAGAAAAAAGGGGGTGGAGAGGAAGAAGAAGAAGAAGAAGAAACCACGTGGAAATGCTGAGCTGACTTCTCCCCAGAGATGGCCCGGATGGCCTTGGCCTTGAGGCAGGTAAAAGGCAGGAGGTGTATACTGTGAGCCCAGGGCTGGCCAAGATCGTGCCTTTGGGCTGCAAATGGTGAAAAGGCAAATACCAGCTGGAACCCATACTCAGATGTCGGGTTCCTCCTTTTCACAACAAGGAAAAAAATACTCCTACAATTGCTCATCATGTGGCCTTTGGTTGAGATGAATTACCAATTTACAACCTCTTGTGTTTGGAGAGAAGCAAACTGTGCTCTTCGGAGGCGAGAATCAGGAACCTAAAATCATTCAAGCCTTCTTGTTTGTAAGGCCAGAGTGAGGCCAAAAATCCATTTCCTTCTGTGCTCTAAGCCCTTTCAATGACGAGTTTCTCACCATCTGCACTAATAAATATGGACTGGTGTGTGTATAACCATACACTGAAGAGAAGGGAAGAGTGAAAGGATTTTAAATGGTTGCAAATTGCTCTCCTGCTGAGATAACAGCAGTTTGCTTGTGAGCCTCAGTTGTTACACATTAAGAATGGGCATTTGGCTTCTTTTCACACAGCTGTGAGAGAAGGAGTAGGTTTCTACTAGAGAGAAAAGGGGTCTGTTCTGAGGGAGACAGGCTTGCTAGTGGCATCTTGCCCAGAAGCTCTTTCTTCACAGCTCCAGCGGTGGGGACTGGAGACAGGATAAGCAGACCCGTCCCGGTGCTGGGAGGGAGGGGATTGTCGGCTCTGTGAGGCAAGCCCTGACACAGGAGCCATTCACCCCAAACCTCAGCAGACACCAAAGCTATCAAAATGGAGGCAAGACCAGGAAGTTGATGTAGCCAGCATGTAAGAAAGTTATCCTTGAGGCCAAGATGAGTTGCTGGGGGTATCTAGAAGCTTAGGCACACGTGGTCATAGGAAAATCTGTCCAGGGAAGATGTCAAAAACCACCAGTAAGAAATAGAGGTTAGCAGGGCCTGGCCATGAGTGCAGCATAGGAAAAGCTCCCTGGGGCTACCCAAGACTCAGAGGTGTCCTCCCAGACAGAAAGAAGCAACTTTTTGTACAGAGCATAATGCATAATTATGGGAGCTTCCAAGAGACTGCGCGGCAAACTGTGCAAAAGTCGAGGGAGCAGGAGAACAGCCACATAAAGGAGCACCCCAAACACCTGTACATCAGGGGTGCACTCTGGTAAATGCTAGGGAGCATAAAAAGACCCTTCGGTCTGAACATGTCTAAATACACCTCCGACAGAATGCAGCCTGCTCCCAGATGGGAGTATGGGACCCGAGTATCCTCCCTCCCAGGTGATGAAAATGTGAGGGGGGAGGGCCCCGGAAAGCAAGAGTGACCCTCAAGCATCAAGTCCAAGGGAGGAGACAGAGCACGAGAACTGGAATGGAAGCAAAAGGTCAGCACTGAGCCCAGGCAGACAGTGTGACCTGGTTTGGAAGAGAGGCGTAAGAAAGATCTCTAAGGAGGGGAGAGCTCTAGAAACAGCTGCGGCCAAGCCCGTGGGAGGAGAAGGAGCTGGTAAGGATGCCAAGGTTTCGAGAACACCCAAGACAAAATGCTGGGGTAGGGGCCTGGGGAAGTTCAGTACAATCCCTGGTATTAAATACAATCCTCTCCCCTGATCCCCAGTGAGAAGAGATTAGTAGTCACCCCTCCAAAGCCAGGGTTTAGGAGAATGGCATGGGGTTCACCTGTAGCGTTCTTCTAGGTCTTCAAAATGAAACCCTCATTAGTCTCTCTCATCTAATTTCAACCTTCCCTTGTAATTGAACCTGCCAAGCCCTCAGTTACGCAGACCCTAACTACTTAACTGGAACCGAGACAAGGACAATCCCTGAGTATTGCTAGGTAACAATAACAAACTAACTAATATTTGCACAACTTTACAGTTTACAATGTGTTGTCATAACGTTTCTCATTTGCCCTTCATTACTGTGCTATGAAGGAGTCAATGCGGCCGTAGCTAGGAAGTAAAAGAGCCAGATCTCAGACCTGAGTCTTCAGATTCCAAGCCTGGTGTAATTTTTTATTACAGCAAATAGCTTTTATGTACTATTAAGCTAACACAAAAAAATGTTCTGGCAGTCTGAGGAAATATCCGTGTTCTGCTCTCGAGAGAATGTATTCAGGGCTTGAGGCAAAGTTCTCCAGAAGAGCCCAGCTTCTCCTAACTTCCCTCAGAATGTGTCTAAATCTAAGTGTATATGATGGGTCATGTGCTTTTTCTCCTCCCTGGCTGGTACAGACAGGACAGTGTTGCCAAGATGACATCCTTAAGACAGATGATTTCAAGGACACTCCCTGCCCACCCCCTTGGAGGCTGCTTGGTGACTGTGCTTGGAATCAGAGCCATGGTTGCTTTTGTGGCAAAAGAAGAATATAAGCAAATAAGTCATGTAAAGACTTGAGCGACAGACAAAAGGACCGTGATAATGAACCCGCGGGCCTCTAAAGCAGCGTCAGCCAGGGACACAGCCCAAAGGAATTGCCTTCCTTCCCCGACTTCTTCCTCTGTTTTTCCATCTCCACCACTGATGATGCTCAGCTTATAGTCACTGTCTAAAGAAAATAGGAAACTCACTCTTGTCTGCATCCTTGCCCCAAGCTCCAGCTCGTGAGCAGGGCCCAGCATAAAGGGGTCCTTGTGGAAGAAATAAAGGCTCCAGATGAATGTGAAAGTTTAGTTGTACGAGTAGATTATAAAAATTCTGCTCCGGGTAGGAGGCTTTGGAGCCCTTGTCCTCTACCTTGGTTTCTGCAAGTTGGTATTAGACTCTCCTCATCCATTTACCCAAAGCAACCAAGCATAGTACAGAATGCCCAAGGCACACTTACGCAGATAATTGACATAGGCATTATGTTAATGAATAGGAAAGCAGTTTAAACCTAGGGAAACATTCTTCCTGTTCCTTTTCTCCTTTCCCTGACTTCCAAATGCTACATTTGGCCCTACACTGTTTCTTGCAGCCTTCCTTCCTTCATTCCGGCCAGCAGTGGCTTCTGGCCGTCCCACCACCTCCAAGCTCCTGCCTGCTACCCGCAAGTGCTGGGAGCATCTCCTTCATGTTTTCTGTGCTTTCCATTTTCCTTTGAAGTTCCTCTCTCTGACTCCACGAGGGTTTCCTAGTACTATATTCCCAAAACTGCGGATTGCCAAAGCCTTGATGTGTGCACTGTGTGTGATTGAAAAACTCGACAATTATTTACAGGTTAAGATTCATACAATCTTCAGGGCTGGAAGGGACGCCTGAAGCAGAATTTGTCAGTTTTTCAAACATTTCTCTAGCTCCTGACAACTTTCATCTGTAATGGGAGGGTTCCGGGCCTGTGTTTCTAATGTTCTAGAAGTTGGCAGCTTGCTTAAAGTCACAGAATTGGAGTTCCAGTACTAAAATCTGGACCACAGGTGCAGATTTCTCCCTTCTGAAGTCCACATTCCTCATTCCATCCCGCTGTGTAAGCATAAGCCAACCTGTCTGTCCCCACTCTGCTAGAATGCTAATCAATTCGAGACCAAGGAGCAATTCTTATCTTTATATCCTTAAATACTTAACATAGTATGGGCTATTGAATCACATTTTCTTAATTGCAAGTGCAAACACTCTACGTTATCCATATCTGTATCCACCCACCACAGACCACCCCCCCTCCCTTGACACATTACGTGTCCAAGATGCTTGATAAATGCTTTTGAATGACTAAATGAAGGAAGACTCTCCCATATTTGTTTATCTCGATGAGCACTGCTTTTCAGTTGACTGGAACTAGACTCCCTAAATCGTAAGCTAGGTTTACCTTCAAGATGTGTTCCCCCATGGTCTTGGCTCTACCATTAAGTAGCTGTATCACTCAGCAATTACACAACCTCACTTCACCTGCATTTCCTCATCTGTAAAATGGGGATAAAATAGCACTTACCTCATAGGGTCACAGTCAGGATTAAATGAGAGAACCCATAAAAAGCCCTGAACACAGGGCTTAGCAAAACATAGCAAAATGCTCAGTAAATATTTGCTACTATTATTTTAAACTTCATCAAGCATAATCTTCATTACCTATCACTGTGATTCTTGTTTAATTTGTTGACTTTTCCAAAAGACTGTAAGCTCATGTCAGCCTGGGTCTTCTCCTCAGCATGGTGCTCTGGCAGGGGGTAAGTTGTCAATAAATGTGTGAATGCATCCATCCGTGCAAGGATGGGAATATTTTATGGCTGACACACACCTCTATAACCTCTGGACACTCTAAATGATAGTGTTGACTCGTGCTCCTACACCATTGAAGAGGCAGATGGTGGAACATTTGCCAACCGGTTAAGAGTACAGACGGCAAAGCCAGACAGAATGGACGTGAATCCTGGCTCCACCACTTACCAGAACGTGATCTCATGTGACTTAACTTTTGTGCCTCTTTTTGCTCATCTATAAAATGGGAATAATAATAATAGTACCTACCTCAGAGGGGTTTCATGAAGACGAAACAAGTGAATTTTGAGAAGCTCCTAGCATTGTATCAATGCCACCGCCATCATCATCAACATGGCCCGTGAGTAAAGACATGACACAAAGAAGACCTGAGTGTGAAAACAGGCATGAGGCCTGTGCTCGCAGGAAAGCATCGTGTGGCAATTACAGGGAATCTGCGGGTGGCTGAAAGGCAGCACTCAAAATAAACAAGAAACCGTGCCATGACAATTTAGCCATCCTTAATGTGCTGTTGGATTATTTTAGGTTCACACAGTCAAGACCACACTAGAGGGTAGAGGGTTACGGGAGGACGGTTTTCAGAAGAGTATCTGATTTGCAAAATATGAACACTGCCCAGCCCACCAGCTCCCAGCACAAACCCCAAACACCAATCAGATGGAAACACTTCAGAGGCCCAGCACCCCTCCTCGAACGCCGTGGCCGGCACCACTCTTCCCTCCTTGCCAGCTCTTCTGACCTGGGTTTTCCCCTCATGCTCCAGTTCAAGGCTCCTCCAGAAACCTAGGGTGGCCAATCTCTCTTTGCTGTGGTGTCTCCAAAGTTGTGGTTCTCTCCAAAGTCGCGGTTCTCGGGGAAGCCCAGCTGCCAAGACAGCAATGGCCCTCTCACCAGGTGTACTGTCACTGGACCGCACAGCCACAGGAATGTCTAGGAGGGCAGCAAGCAGCCTCCTTCCGGACTTGCTACCCTGCTCCAGCAGTAAGCAAAGGGACGGCTTCCTACCTGCCAGGTGAGAAGGGCGCCCTCAGCTCAGGGAGTATGTGGGGCTCTCTGTGACTCCACGAAACATCCAGAAAAGGCATCTTAGGTCTCAGAGCAATTGAAGCAATTGAAGAGCATCCCATTCTGGGATGGGAGGAAGGAATGTGGAGAACTTCTTGCTTCTTCTGTTTTCTACTCTAGGTCGCCAAGATGGCTTCCACTCCCCACCCCCTGCAGCCCAAACCCAGGAGGTGATTTGCAGCTCACCGCACTTAGCCACAGATTGCTTTTAAAATTACTTGTGATTAGCCATCTCACCACTATCTACCTGCCTCAAGATTAGATGCTGTGCCTATCTTACAACCCACTTCTAAGGGCCTGAAATCAAAATCTCCTCGTGAATGGAATTTATCTCTGAATATGTACTGTGGCTTCTTATCAGAGACTCTTTTTTCATGTCTTTGCTTCATCTGCCTATCTAATTTATGACATGCAAATTATATTGTAAATCCTATGTTAGGTGCAGAAAGAGAACCACCATAGACCGCGTTGTGGTTCTACTACAATCAGTACCTTCTTGGTTGTCTCTACTGTTGGTCATGACCTTCCGATGTTTATTACCCCTGCCCCTTCCACATGCACACAAATCAAAATGGGTCTCTGGAGATGCCTCATGAATGGATCAACTTAACTCAAGATTCATGGCTCTTACAAGATACTACTTAGTATTAAACACTGGTGTGTCTACTTAAGAAATTTTACCAAGATGTTAACAAATGAACATCATTTCCTTGGGACAGCCAAACTATCACATCATGATGGCAACAGACAGAGATGCCCGGCTGCCAACGGAGATGAAAGAATTTGATACCAGGAAGGGTCTCAGAAACGACCCAGAACGTGGCCCATTAGGTCTCTCACTCAATGGAACAGCATGGAAAGCTCCACTCAGCTAGTCATGTGCTCACTACCTGAGTCTGGGGGGCAGATTCCATCCATGTAACATACAATTTAAACATTTTTAAAAGGGGATGACGTCCCCTTTTAAATTGGCCAGGCAGTGGTATAAAGGACGAAATCAGAATTCTTCATAGCCTTCCCATGAGCGCCATCATGCTCTCTGGAGAGACAGAGAAGGGAAGGGTGCAATCACACACGCCAGAATGTGCTGGGTTTATGACACAGTTCTCTGGGATACAAGACAGGCACAAAACCTCTTGAAGCCGATGGGAGTTCAAGGTAAGCTGCTTCACAAACACTCAGCCAATAATAAAATGTTTTGAAAAGCACTTAAGCTTAATGGGTTGAGGTGTTAACTCAGTGGAAGCGTCTGTTACTATGGAGAGGGACTGTGAGAACAGGGCAATGCAATGCCATGGGGCCAGGAAGGGAAGGCCATCCGGAGGAGTCATGCCTCACACAGCAAACACAGGACAAGAGGGCCTCCAGTACACAACGGGCAGCCACACAGGGCCCAGAATGATGTTGATGTCCCCAAGGGGGCATGAGTGGTACCAGGATGGTCTCCGAATCCCATGAAGCCCCTTGGTTTGAATCAGGCTCCTTGAGTCACTACTGTGCCCAGGCCTTCTATGAACCAGACCTCCAGGACCTGTACTGATTCTCCCAATCCCCTCTTGGCCATTTGTTTAGAAGTCGAGGACTGGGTTGACATATATGGTCTGGTTGGGGCCCACTGGAATCACACGTTTTCATGTTGCACTCCTCCAGAGCCTCTGACACAGGCCAGGCCACAGAAGCACCACCAGGTCCAGCAGGTTCTCCCACAAGAATGATGATTTGAGTTCTCTGTGTCTACTCACTTGGTGATTAGTCTTTTTATGATCCTGTTTCCTATCAAACATAGCATTCATTGCCTTTAAAAGGATTGCAGCCTCCGAACTTCCTGTGATTGCCTCATACCCTGAATGCTCATGTTCTAGCACCCATGCCATCTGGCAGCCATTCTAGTTCGGGGGCTGTGCATCAAGGGGGAAAACTGGTTCATCCTAACACCATTTGACACATGCCTTCCTGACGGTCTTCTACAGTACAAGACACCAGGAGGGACTGAGTCATCAACCAGCCAAGTGCCTTCCTGACCCACACTGTTGAGTCATCTGAACAGTATTCAGAACCGTTGCTGTTGGCTCAGGAACAACTTAATACTCTGAAATGTATCTTTCATCAGAAGGACCCAGTCTCTTAGCCTGAGATTCACAACATTGTTTGAACAGATATATATATATATATATCTGTTCAAATATATATATATATTTTTTTTTTAATGTAAGAACAAAATAACATAATTATTTATCTACAGAATAAACAGACCTCTGCCAGCTCAGGTAGAGATGATGAGAATTAGGGTCTGATTTTTTAATTACACACAGCTTTTGGATAGGGTTGGTCAAAAGGACACTTTATTTCCCTCCCTGTAGTCATGATTGCTCTGACGCAGCTAATCAAACTCTAATTCATTACAAACCGGGATGAGAAACAAAAGAGAAAAATAAATAATGGCCTCTACCAGCCCTCAAAGCCCTATGGGAATCTCTGATTCAATGTGGCACCTGGGCTGTGCTAGAATGCACACTCCCCGAGAGCAGAGGCCTTGTCTGGCTTGCTTCCAGAAGTATTGCCAGCACCTACATGAGCACCTGGCCCATTGTGACCACGTAACAGGTATCTGCTCAGTGACGCAGTGAATAAATGAATGAAGCAGACCACAGTCATCGAGAGCAGCAGAGGGGCCAAATGTTACAGTGCATAGAATAGGCAATTGAAACAAACGCCTTGGGTTGAGTCCCAAGTCTTCTGACTGGATGAACTTGAATAAATGACCTTACTTCTCGGAGCCATTTCCTCACCATAAAATGGAAATAACAAAATGTATATTCCACAGGGCTATTCTGCAGAACGAATGATAAAATTCTTGTGAAGGTATTTCATAAAGTAGCAGTTGCCCACACTAGCACTTTGGAAGCTCCCGTATATACCACTGGCCCACTTACTCGCCTGCTCCAAATGTCTGCCGTCTCCACTTCCTCCCCATCCGCATACCACTGCCTTAGCTACGTGATTCATCACCCAGATAGCTCCTGCCCCTTCCTAATGGATTCCCTGCCTTGAGCCTGACTCCTCTACAGCTTCCTGCTGCCAATAATCTTCACGGGTAAGTGACCCGTGCAACTGCATGGTCCCCCATACTCACAAGGACCCCGTCCTTGGGGCTTAGTGCATTGTGGTTGCCATCATGAAATTTTTAATGATTTAGTGTTTTGGGAAGTAAAGTCCATGAGACAATGAACTACACGCTGGAGACTTAGAGCCTTGGCTCCTGTGTACCATGCCTTCCACCACCTCCTACCTCCTGGGACAGCTTCTCAGCCATTCACTTACCTGTGTTCTGCCACCATGGGCCCTGCCCAGGCCCCTTCTCCCTAATCCCTTCCAGTGACCACTACCAACTCCAGCAGCAGCAGGGGCTGGTGACAGGGGCACATGTGTGAGAGGTTCACAGTTGGGCAAGCATCCCGCACGATGTCTGAGGGGGATGGACATGGTGATGGCTCTCTCCACCCTAAGTTGGCAGTGTCACCATGTACTTGGCAGGTGACTTTGTGCAGGCAAACCTTGCGACCACCCCAGTCCCAGACACCCAAGGCATCCTGACACAGAGATTGTAATACCCTTGTGGGAGCATCTGCCTGCCAAGGGTGGAGGCATCAGGCCTCTGGGAAGTGGAGATGCCTGATTCCACCCGGAGCTGAGGCACAGCCCCTTAGTCCAGCAGATACAAAGAGTGAGAAGCAGCAGCTAGTGGGGCACACATGTCCTAAGTTTTGGGGGAGGGCCCCAGGATTCTGAGTGTCTCTACTTGCCTAACAGAGGTAACATTAAATAGCAAATGTAAAAAACACCATGACTGCTTGAGAGACTACAGAACAAATGGGAAAAAGCTCTTTATTTTAGTAGCATTAACAGTAATTTTTTCTTGTTTTTAAATAGGGGGCTCCAGGGGCCCCTGGGTGGCTCATGGGTTAAAGCCTCTGCCTTCGGCTCAGGTCATGGTCTCGGGGTCCTGGGATCGAGCCCCATATCAGGATCTCTGCTCAGCAGAGAGCCTGCTTCCCCCTTCCCTCTTTGCTTGCCTCTCTGCCTACTTGTGATCTCTCTCTGTCAAATAAATAAATAAATAAATCTTAAAAAATAAATAAATAAATAAATAATAAATAGGGCGCTCCACATTTTATTCTGTTCAGGGCCCCAGTCACTAATCCTGGCTCCCAGTGTGATCCTTGTGAAGTTTGCCCCTGAATATGTCACTCACCTGTGAGACTCCTTCATTACTTATCCATAACGTGGGCCATAAAGTTCAAGCTTCCTAACTAGGCTCTCAGACCCCTCCTTGTTCTGCCACATGGTAACCTCCTCGATCCTTTCCACTCATCCATGCCTGCCCTTCTCCTTGGCCATCTTGAAATATTAGCAGCTTCCTGAACGTGCTTGTCAGTGGTCCTCACATACTCTCTCCTGTTACCATTCCCCACCCCCACTTTTATCTATTTCCATGTAAGCCTCACTTCCTCCCATGGCCTTCCCTGACTGGGCCCTGGGTTGAGTCATGTGCTCCTTGTTTGCTCTCGCAGTCCTCCCCGCTCCCAGGAGAACCTCATCACGACCCTTATCACTCTGTCCTATAATCCCCGAAGTTCCTACCTGGCCTCTCCCCCAGACTCATACAACTTAGTCCTGTTAACAGAGATCATGTCTCACGTGAATTTCTATTCCTAGCAGCAGGCATGGTGCTGCCACTGTGGAGGTTGGGGGGGGGGGGGGTGGCAGTTGCTGACAGGACTAAATTCAGGACTAAGCTAGACATACGGCCCTCTCTGCTCATTCCCTTCGCTGCCTACTGAGTGAGAAGATCAGAATCAAACAAATCACAGCAGCCGCTTTTTTCCAGAGAGAGGAGTCTTTTCAGTAACAAAGGTGCCCAAGGTACCATTTTAAACATATTTTATAGACCTACCCCTTTCTGGCCTGGCAAACTTCAATGACCCCTTGGGTCTTAGCCTCTCCTTATTACCGAGCCTCAGCCACAGAAATTGGAAATAGAAAGCACGGGACTCATTTTCTTATGAGACTAAATCATTTTTCTCTCTTCAGCACATTCATAAAGCTCTAGCAACTCAACCCCAGATGTTGGATCCTCCCTCTACCACTTTCCTATGGGAGATTAATGCTCCATATACTAGGAATCGTGATCTTGGACCCAGAATCGTAACATAACCTTTTTGATCATCTGGTCTTCATTTGATAGTTGCAGGAGGCCAAGTGGCTATCCCTGATTCCGACCCCCGGGCCTTTGCTCCCTCCACTGCTCCATATGGGCTCTTGTAAACCAGGAATGTTATTTCTTGGCTTTTAATGCGCTTTTTGCCCATCTCCCTTTGAAGATATAAAGTCATCTTGCTTCTGAGTTTCTTGTTCTCAGGATCTCTAGACCATAGTGTAATCCCATCAACCGTCTAATAAGTCAAAACCCACCAGCAAGTACTAAATGAACCAGGATTCTGGCATTTTCTATTGTCATTTCTCACCAGTGCTTTCCTCCCCCCTCTCCCAAATGTCCCTCAGGTGGTTTTGTAAAAACTGGAAAGAAGGAAGGATGAGACTATGGCTAGTCATCCATGATGAGGCAATATAGTTTACTTCACTAAAGTGGGGGAGAACCGATGATAAAGAAATGACCCCTGTTGACACGCAATATTGACACAGGAGCCACACAAACCACACTCATTATCTCCCTAAACCAGCTGCCTACTTGCCTTTGGGAGCAGGGCAGTTGCAGCCACCATGATTTCATGGACGACACCTTCCTTATTCCACTACCATTCATGGATTAGTTAATAAGCTAATAAATTTCTGTTCCAGGCAGAGAGTACTGCGCAACTCAGAAGCATCCCAAACAGTCTGGAAATGGGTAGCTTAGTTGTACACAGCCCTAGTTGCCTTGCTAACAGCCTCGGGCTTCAGAAATGTCATCAAATATTCCTTTCAGGCAACACAGGAACCGCTAAATGTGGCCCTCCTCTGCCCCACCCCTCCCGCACTGTCTCCATCCTGCAGGCATGCTCTGAGCTCAGAGAGATGCGGCCAGGAGAGCGTTAGACTATTTAGTGTGATGCAATACAGCCTGCTCAACTTTTGCATAGCAATTCAGCAAACACAGTTTTAAGCATTCAATTCTACTTCTACAGCTTCTTAAAATTCCCTGCAATATAATTATACTGATGGGAATGCAGAAAGATAATTGCTTTTAGAGGAAAGTTTCTCCTTTGTTCCATGTTCATCTGGCTTCCAGAAATGGAACAAGAGCCCTTGAACAGCAGAAATACGCATCCATGTGTCTCTAGTTATCATTTATTTACAAAGATAGACCTTGACAAATGTAATTTGTTCAATAAAATTAAAAGGATGCACGATAATTCACTTAGACAAAGAGACTTGAAAGGGGACGTCATCGGCAGCAGCACCGTCCATCATTCCAAATGATCAGCTGACTTTGAAGAAGTGGCAGGTGTTCCCCTTTTGGAATGCAGCATTGAAATAGTATTTAGAAGGGGGAAAAAAAGAAAGAGAGCTAGGAATTGGAGCAATTCTTTATTCAGGCAATAATTATACAAATTAGATCTATGAAAGCCAGAGAATGACTGTGCCTTGAACCCTGTCTGTGTGCATAGAACAATGGGGAAATTAATAATTAAATCTATTACATATGCTCATAATTCAATACAAAAGATACCTCAGTAGTTCAAACACTCCTGTATTTTCATTTGAATAAGGCTTTCACACATTCTCCTCATTATATATGTATTATATTTTAAATTTAACAGCTTATTTTGTTGCCTTTATGTTTGAATTAATAAGGGCACACTTTAATGCACTAATGGGGAAATGCATTAGCCGGCTTTGCAGACATAACTTTGAAAAATCTCCAGTTTCCCAAGGGTGAAATCAATTTGCCCCATAACGTGTTGTCTCACAGACACATCTGGAATCTTGGAAGAATAGCTCCCCTCTACAAGCTTCTGATTTGGGCCTCTGTATCTGAGAGAGGATCCCCAGAGTAGAAGCCTTCGCTAAATTGAGCAGACACGTCAAGATCATCTTCTGGATTTTGTAACCTCTTAGCCAGCTAACATAGTTTTCCGTGCCTGGCCCAGGCTATTTTTTTCAGAGAGTAAAAATAATTCTCCTATGAAAAAGTAAAGGTTTATTTTGAATCCAATAATTCATTTTCTCTTTTCTGCTTTCTCACTCTCTCTCTTTCTCTCTCTCTCCCCCTCTGGCTCCTTCCATCTCCCTATTTTTAACTCTTCATACTACTTCTGAGCCATAGAGAGTGGCAAGGAAATGGAAGTGAGGGAAGAAAAAAAGAAAAAGAGGGAGAAAGGAACGTCTATCTTATGGAGGGTAATGGGGTGGGCACTTTCACAATTGCTGAGGCACCAAGAATTCCTGGGGTTCCTGGAGAGGGAGGAACGTGGGTAAAGGGAAGCACTAAAATCCAAGAGGGCAAAATGAGGTCACAAAGTGGAGGTCCCTCTTATGGAAAACAGAGTGACCCCACTGGAGGATTGAATGCTAAGGACAGAACCAAGTGGAAAAAATCCACCCCACCCTTCCCCCAACCCCGCAACCGGGAAAAGAGACAAAGAAGTCAGTTGCTGAAGGAGAGAAAGAAAGGAAGCCTAACGCAAGGCTCATATATTGGTGCCGCGCACCGCCAGCCTACCCGGGGCGCCCAGGCGCACGTGGGGGAGCTTGTCGCTGCTGCCACTGCGGTCCGAGGCGGAGCTCCGTGCCTTTGGAGGAGCGGAGGAGCGCCAAATCCAATGATGGTAATTGCATTGCAGATTTCTAGCATCATTAGCAATTCTTAAAATTACATTTGCCCTGCTTAAGTTCTCTCTTTCCAGGTTGGTATATACGGAGGGGCAGGTCTCTGAAGGGGAGATGGGTTACAAAGAAATTCAATTGGACACGTTGGCTTCAGGTGTGCAGGTGGAGGCTGGCCAGCGGGGATTCACAGACCAGGAAAAATGCTTGTTTGTCTTATTTTAAATGCTGATTGCCGGGAGAATAAACAAAACCCGCAGCTAAATGGGCCTTAAAGGAACGCTGGGAATTTTGGAAAGAAAAAAAGCCTTACCAAATAACGGTTGGAACTAGCCCTGTGGGTCCTATGGTGACAAGCAGCATCCAAACACCCCAAGCAGTGGAGGAACTTGCATTTGAAATACTTGGTGCAGAAATAACCACTTCTCCCCTCTCCTTTTGTTTGTTTGTATTTAAAACAATGAATAAAACCCAGATGAATTAGTGGTTTTGCTTTGTTTGTTTGTTCCCTTAAAGAGAACATATTTGCTCATTAGGAAAGCTCTGACAGTCAGCTCCAGAAACAAAAGCCCAAAGTCCATGTCTCTTTTGGTGAGGACACCCTCCCCCAACCTTCCCCAGCTCAAGCACCTTGACACTGCCAGGACAGGGGAGGAGCAGAACCTATCTCTTCCAGAGCAGCTGGGCCCTGACAGTGGGGCAGGGTTCTGTGCAGCTGGGACTTCCATCGTGAAGTCACTGAGAATCCACCAACGCCACCCCCTTACAGGGTGGCCTCTAGTCTGAATCCAGCGACAGAAAGGGGGCCAGCTTCTGGGTATTCTTCCAACAATTCATACCACATAATTAAATTGCTAAGTGTGTGTGTGTGTGTGTGTGTGTGTATCACATATACACAGTTAGGAATATATATTATATATACAGCTCTATATATAAACACATACATAGAAAGTATGTATAGCTTTTAATTGGGCTGTCTTTTAAAAATAATTAAGCCAGTTTTAATGAAATATTGCTTAAGGCTGCTGGCCAGTGAAGGAGCCATCTTTTGCAGAGCATTAATAAACTGAGTCATTTGTACTAGATGACAGTGAGCTCTATCAGTCAATTCATAGTATTTACTAACTAACGAACTCAGTTTGCCGCCATGGGCCCAGGACCACAGGGCTGGGGCAGTGAGGCAAGAGCAGCGAGTCAAGATCTTTCCTGTACTGTCTCAAACAGTCCTCAGAGCTGCAGTGCACTGATGGTCCTGAGCTGGGAGAAGGGTCTGCCTCCTTTCAGACAAGGGCACAGCAGGAATCCCAGTCCATTTGTTCTGTCCATGGAAGGGCAGGTGACCCACTACAGAGGCTGGTGGGACCTTCAGAGATCCCTGTATCACCTATGGGCACACTAGACCAGGACTGGGAACGAGAGACATGAATGATCAGAAATGGTCCAGTTTCAGGGGCACCTGGGTAGCTTAGTCAGTTGATCATCTGCTTTGGGCTCAGGTCATGATCTTGGGATCCTGGGATCCAGCCCCTCATAGGTCTCCCTGCTCAGTTGGGAGCCTGCTTTTCCCTCTGCCTCTGCTCCTCCCTGCTGTTCATGCTTGCTCTTGCTCTCAAATAAATAAATACTCTGTTTTTAAAAAGTGTCCCAGTTTCACCTATAGAGTGAAAGATGTGTGCTTGTCAACCTCCTAATATCAATAACATTAAAACACAGACAGCATTATTGAAATGTGTGATGTTGACGGTGTTAATATTTCAAACTCTTAAAATGAGGGTAGTACATGCCTTCAACTCAACAATGTTGTGTGTCAATATATCTCAATAAAACTAGAAGAAAAACATAAAGGTTGTCATTCCTTAGCAGGACATGATGATTTCTACACAACAAAACCAGACACTGAGAGAAGACTTTTCTTTATATTTTTGGTAGCAAAAAGTATTTAGAGGCAAAGGAATATCTGGCTTGGTTTTTAGTTAAAGGGATGGTTAAGAAATCTTTACAAACCTACTGACTTCCACCAAAACTAAACATATGGACAAGCTGCCAAGCAGAGGGCTATTCCAACAAGATGGTATAGCACTATTTCTTGAACTGAAGGGGCCTGGGTGAAATTCCCCTTGAGTGGGGGAGGGAGCTGACCCCCAGTCCCCTCACATTACAGTGTTTATCCCCAGTGGCATGGCTGCATCATGAATCTCTCTCCTCAAGAGTCCCTGGAGAAGAAAATAAGTCATTTACCTTCTCTTCGTTTCTACTAAGGAGAGGAGAGGGCATTGTAACCCATGAGGGAAAACAGGGCCTCCTGGGTTACTCAGTCAGTTAAGCATCTGCCTTCAGTTTAGGTCATGAGCTCAGGGTGCTGGGGCCAAGCCCAACCTTGGGCTCCCTGTTCAGTTGGAGTCTGGCTTCTCTCTCTTCCTCTTCCTCTTGCCCCTCCCGTCCCCCACTTGTGCTCTCTCTCAGACAAATAAATAAAATCTTTTTTAAAAAATGAAGGAAAACACTGGTATCTCGGGGAACCTTTCTCCCAATCCCAAACATGGTGAATAAAGCCGGTACTTTAAGATGTCCGTATAATCAGCATGGTGAAAGACTGGAACAGTGGCTTAGACTGAATCATCAAACCCCTATCACATATTGGCCATATATTGCAAGAGGGCACCTCATAAACATACTAGTTAATCATCTTCACCACAACCCACTGAGGTAGGTAGTAGTATTCCCATTAGCAGGGGACTGAGGCTCAAGCCGTGAAGGGACCAGCTCACAGACCAGAGCTCACAGAGGTCAGAGGCAGGATTCAACCCCCACAGGCCTGCAGTCATGGGGCCCCTCATTCTCGGGACCCTTCCTGGCCCTCCCTCTCCCTTCTCCTTCCCCTGACGGTTGTCGTCGCTAGATCACTCTGTCTGGCTTCTCTTTGTCCCCACAGCTGAGGCTAACGTAGTTGAACTTCCCGGGCCTGCACTCCATAGACACGGTACTTCTAGTCAAAAGGCAGCTTTTGGGGCAGAAAAAGAAGCTGCCTTCTTCACAAACCACTTCCAGATCTGATAGCCCTGGTCAACAGGCAAGGAAAAAGCACCCGAAGCGTGCGAAGGAAAGGGGCCAAACTTGACTTCATTCTTTTTTTTCTTTTTTTTAAAGATTTTTATTTATTTATTTGACACACAGAGAGAGATCACAAGTAGAGAGGCAGGCAGAGAGAGAGGAGGAAGCAGGCTCCCCGCTGAGCAGAGAGCCCGATGCGGGGCTCGATCCCAGGACCCTGAGATCATGACCTGAGCTGAAGGCAGAGGCTTAAACCACTGAGCCACCCAGGCGCCCCTTGACTTCATTCTTGACTCTCCAGAATGGGGACGTGGCGGGAAGCCCTGGTGTGGGGACGAACCCCGGATCCCGCCTAAACCAGAGCCCGAGGGCCCAGACCGACGGAGACCTCAGAATGAGCGTCCGTGGCGCACGAACGGTGGAGCGAGACGGACAACCCATGGGGCCGACAGAAGCCATTTGTCTGGATGGGGACAGAGGAAAATGTAACTGGTGATGCAGACGTGAGAGAACAGCAACTGACTCTGAAGTAGGGAAACTCGATTGCGACTGGAGAGGCAGCTGGGCATCTCCGCGGGAACCTGAGAGGAACCGAAAAGGGGCGGCGACCTCCGCGCTGCCGGCGGCACTCCGTGCCCCGCTCCCCGGCCCGCCTCCAGGGGGCGCTCGCGCCCAAGGGCCGGAGCAGCCGCCCCTTGGGGTTGCACGGTACAGCGCGGCTACATCTGAGCCGGGCACCTAAACGCCCTCGGGCCCCGCAGCCCCCGCAACCCTCACAGCCCTCACGGCAACCGCTCTAGCCCGCTCGGAAGCGTCCACCAGGCAAGCAGAAGTGTATCACGTCTGCAGCCTTTCAAAAGAGGGGGAAAGGGACCTATATTTAGCACCCCAACCCCTTGTAACGAAGCCACTCAAAGCAAATGAATCCTTACGGACACAGGGGGCGGGGGCGACCGATGAGGAACAAACACGCTTAGTCGTTTGGGGTTTAAAATGCTGAACTGGTGAATCCTAAAACCAAATAGGATACGTACAACTCCCATCGCCGGGCAGGACACCACCAGGGCTTCCCCCGGAGAGAAGCCGTGCTTTTGGTGGGTGGACAGGGCGGCGAGAAGTGGCTAGTCGGAACCCTAGCCCTGCGTGGAAAGCCCGAGAATTCGCGGCTCACTGCGAGTCCTCCCTGCCTGCGACCGCGCCTCGGGCCGCGAGGATGTTCCTGTGGCGCCACCTAGTGTCCGAAGCGCAGACAACGCCCAGGCGAGAGAGGCAAGGACCTCAGACTGGGGCCCCCCTCGACCTTGGACGGGGCCCGTCATCCCTTGCACCAGTAAACACCCTTCAGCTGCACAAGACCCCTGTTCTTGCTGCCACCAAGCCTAAATAGAAAATCTGCCAGGATAAGTGGAATAAATGACGCTCCCTTTCAATGAGACGTCCATGAGGTGATGTCTGGTTTTTCCTAAATACAATGGCAAGTCGATTATTAATTCATCCAGAAAAAATATAGATGCTGTCATCGTGTAAACATGAGTCCTAAGCAGAACTGAGCCTCAGACCATCTGGAGGAGCGTTCTGAGAACCACTGAATTCGGATTTGGGGTGGGACAAAGCAGAAGCTTTACTTTTTATTTCATGGTAAATTGCAGACCTCCAGAGAAGAAGATTCCACCGTGTAATGGAAAGAATAGAGATCCGGGAGCCAGGATACTAGGGCTCTGACGTTGGCTCTGCCTCCAATTATATGTGTGACCTTGACCAGAGGCAAATAGATTTTACCTCGAACAACAATGCTGTGAGGTTGAGATTATCATTTCCACATGATAGAAGAGGAAAGAGGGGCTCCAGGAGGTTACCCAAGGTCAGATAGCTGACCAATGCCAAAGGCAAGCAAGCTTCAGACCTACCTCTGCTTAACTCTAAAAAGCACGCTCCTTTCACAACATATCAGATCCCTCTGTGTTCTGGCTTCCTCACCTACAATCTGAAGGGCGTGTGGCCAGAAGCATTTGCTGTACTTCCGGGTGTAGCAAACTCGGATCTAAGGTCTCACTGGTCCCTGAAAACCCCCCGCCCCACCTCTAGTGCTCACAGACCCCACAGTGATAACAGAAGGGCCTTTTAAAAAGATTTACCCACCTCTAAGAACCACTGGGTTTCATTTCCGCTATGGGCAAGAAAACACCAAAACGGACGTGCTGGAACATCAAGTATCCCTTAAAATATAGGGCTATGGGAAAGTGGAGAAAATCCCCACAGGGCATTTGAGGGCATTATGGATCTGGGGTAGAAACCAGGCCTGCAGGTCACTGCTTATCTCTTGAGCCACTGGCCTCCCAGGGGATAATTGCCTTCTGATAATTGTTTAGACTTGATAAATACAAAAAATCAGGCAGCCAGCAGTTTATCTGGCTACCAGTTCAGATCTCGGCAAAACTAGATTAAGAAGTCAGGCCCATTTGCAATAACCTCAAAGATAAACTCTTCCTATCTGAAGCAGTTTATCTCCTCCTCAAGGGTCATGTTGCCCAGTAACTGCCACGTCCAAGAGTAGGAAGGGCTGGAGATGCACCAAAGGGCTCCAGATCAGCCTTGAGCCTTCTCTTCCTGCTCATCTTTACAGGTCACCAGCTTGAAAGCGAAGGGGTGGTACTCTGCCCTCATCTGGAAAACCCGGGGAAGTGTGTTGTCAAATTGGGAACTGGGCAATTAGACCCCAAAGCCAAGGTCACCTGACGCCAAGGTCAATGATTTTCTCATGGTTATTCCTCTATCTCAGAGAGGCAAGCTAAAGGAACCCCAACTGTCACCAGCAGAGATAAGACCCAGAACTGCAGCTCAGATCTTGGACCTGCTGAGCCACACACTCACCTTGTGACCAAAGGCTAGTTAAAGCTCCCCTGGACCTCAGTTTCCTCAACTCTAAACTGAGGGGTTGAAGCTAAGTAATCTTTGAGACCCCACTGAGCCATGTCATGGACATGAATCAAATAAGCAGGTACCCTTTGGGGTTTCAATGAGGCCACCAGTTTCACTCTAGTACCATCTCCCTGACTTGCATTCTTCCTCCATCCCCTTCCCAGCCTAAGCTCCTGTCATTCCCCCGGGTGGGGGGGCGCATACTATTGTCTGGTCACTTCCCTCCATCCTCAGACTCCTTCTGTCAGTTAGCAGGTGGCTCTACCAGGTGGCCGAGCAGCCCTGGAAGAGCATCGCCTCAGAAAGCAGCCCTCCGGGAAGGACCTCTAAGCACTTCACCTGGAGTGCGGACACAGCTTTTGTTTTCCATTCATTATCAAGAAGCGAAGCCCCCTATTGTCTGCTCCCTGCTCCCACTCTTCTGCCTTCCAACAGGCCGATCCTTCGGCTTCCATCATATTCTGGTGGGGGACAGCAGGACACGTTCTTTAAGCAGGATCACATGGGGTCAGCCACTGAGCCAGCCTCTGCCCAGCCGCAACCCTCCTTCATGCTCCAGCCCTGGAGAAGAGCTCCATGAAGAGAGCCATGGGCTCAGCAGGGCAGCAACCAGAAGTCTTCTTCAGATGCTCTAAAGACCTGGCCTGACACCATCTCTCTCTCTCTCTCTCTCTTTTTTTTTTAACAACAACAACAACAAAATAAACACTTCAGGGGCCTTTGGGGGACTCATCATTGAGTTGTATTCCAGGAAAGAATTTTTTAAAGAAATGAATAAAGCATTGTTTTTCCAAGAACCTTTTGTCCCTCAAGAAACTCAAAATTAACTCAAAAAAGAATCTTACACCTTATTTTCCTTTTGGCTGTAGAAGAGGGCAGGGAAAGAATACTGCCTTTTTCTGGAAAGAGAAGTCCCTGAGGGCTGCGGTAAATCCTTTGTGAAGACAGAATAGTCTACTTCTTTCAGAACTGCCCCCACCACAAGATTTTACTAGGTGCTGGGTAATTGGGGAGAAGCCATGTTTGATGGATTTCTTCAGCAGAGTAGATGACAAAAGTAGATGCCAACAAAGGCTAGCCATTCCCTCGCGCTCATCAGACAGCCCTACAGCCTTGGCTGGCCTCACACCAAAGCAAGGGGAGAAAGGTGAGAGCTGCCCTGTAAGGAAGGCCCTCTCTGACCCCCAGGCCAGAATGCTGTCCCTGGGTACCTCTGTTCTCTGCCTACCCTCTGAGCAATGATTCATGGCAGTTATTAGGGAGGAAACCACGTCCTCAATTCTTCCTACCATTTCTTTTATCTTTACAGGATTCTTATTAAGCAGTATCTTCAGACTTCTTTCTCTGATGTCATGCTAGGAAGCAGTGTTGTCAACATGCCACTTTCCAAGAGCCCTGAGCTCACTACAAATGAGAGCCAAATAAATGCCATGCTGTCTCCACGCAGAATCTTCTCTAGGCGGGACTGGGAGCCTGGACGTCCACAGAGAGAGGTGGTGACCCCCTAAAGATAATCAGATAGTGGAAACTTCACTTACTGGACAGCTGCAGAGCTCCCCTTCCCTCTTCTCCTGTGATTACTCCAGGGAAGCCAGCTTCCTGCTGGAGGACAGCTACACTATGCTCTTAGAACCAACTCAGAAGTGGGGACACAAAGTCCTGGGTGCTCCCCATGGCCAAAGAGCCACGTCCCTACCCTTCCCTTCATATTTTTGTTCGTTCTTTTTTTGGATGTTGTAAAAGATGTACAGGTAAATGTCTCTCATCCCTGCTTTCATATTGAGAATGAATGAGCAGGAGAAGTGGGAAAGGAGAAGAAACTAGCGGTGGAGCATATCCAGTGCCAAGCATTGTATTGGGAAGTCGGTGAGGGCTCAAGCCCTCCAATCTTGGCCAGTGGGGACAGGGAGTGGTCATCATCTCTTCTTTTATGTCTGAATAAATGCACATATTTGGCAACGGCAACCACAACCAGACATGGCAGGGAGCCCTCAGAGGGTTTCCATGTCTTCTCTAAAGCACCATCTTTCTTCTGGTTAGGTAGATCGTCTCTCATTACTTGATCATTCAGTTCCCTTGGCTGTCAGAACCTTCCCACTCTCCACACCCTCATTCCCAATCCCCTTCACTCCTCATGCTCATGCAGCCATCATCCTCAAGAAAGCATCCCTGCTTCTCTCCTGTCCCAGTCCATCTGGGTGGGCACCCGAATGCACAGACAGCTCGTATCTCATTTGTTACCACTGCGGTGTAATTCTCTGCTGGTTTGTCTGCTTCCCCAAGCTACTAGGAGCTCTTTGAAGGCAGGGTGTTTTTCATATTTGCTATGAAATTGAAATCTAGGCTACTGCTTGCCCAAACAACCCCTCTGTATTCTAAGAAAAAGATGTTCCTTCTGGAAGCATGCAGGCCCATTTCCTCTGCCACCCCACAGCAAGCAGCAAGGCTCAGCCAGAGTGCATGAGCTGAGTTTCTGTACTCACTTGCCCTGGCCTCCAGCAACCTGCACAAGTGTCCTGGGTGGCCCAGATTGAGTCAGTCACTTGATCATGACCATAGTGGCCCATTTCTCCTGACCTCTGGTTCAGCTTCTGAGACATCAGGCTGCTTTCCCACCCTACTTCCTACCATGCTCCACCCAACCACAGTCGCTCATGAAGTACATAGCAGATGTGTCTCCAAAGTCACAGTGGCCCATGAAACCCAAGCCACGGGACCCAGGAGAGAGAGGGGCCCATTTCTTGCAGAGGTCCCATTTCTTGCAGGTTCGTTGCTGGGCTCCATTCCGGCCTGGGCACTGGGGCTCATTTGCATGGCTGGTTTGGAGCCTTTGGCAATGAAAGTGTGCAGATAGCTTTATACACGTTGCTCATCATTAAACCACCCCTTCAGGGTTTCTTGTTGCCTTTGGTTTGTGTCTCAATCTGGTGCAAATTTAAGCAAAGGTTTAGGCCTCTGTGTTTTCTTGGTTTAATTAATAATTCATAATAAAATTTAATCAAGGCGTAAGCTTTTGTGGAAGGTTATAAAACACTTTTATTTGCCCTGGAGATCAGAATGACCACTTTCTAAATCTGTGAAATGATTTTTTTTTTCCCAAATGAGGAAATTTTACTCTCAACTGTAAATTTCAGCTGTTTGCCATATGTAACCACAGAGAATCTGTTTATTGACTTAGTATATTAGAAGTAGTTAGGCAGGAAGAAAAATAAACCCAAACTCCAGACGGGAGAAAGTGTGGGGAAGGAACGAAGAGCTTGAGCCAAGGGTCTAACAAAACTCTAGCCTCAGAAAATAACGAGGAAAGAGACACATGTCTGCATCTGCCTCCCCAAGGAGGGAACAGGGTGAGTAACCAGACTGGTAGACAAAGACAAGGGATGGATGGTAACCACAAGCTATTCAAGATCTTTGGAGGAATAAGCAGAGAACGCCACAGGGAAAATGGTGCCATGAAAAGATATCAGACCCTGGAAGGGCTCCCCAGGATGGGTGGGGGCGGGGAATGGAGCCCTGTTTGGTCAAGTCTAATACCAGGCAGGTTTTCACCTGCCTGGAGTAGCAGAAAGGAATTCTTGCCTAGTGACAGAGAAAGGATCTAAGCAAGGGTTAACCCAATCCCCTGTCTGTTGGACCAAGCCAAGCCACCAGGAAAGCAACTTAGAACTACAGATTCCTCCGCATCCACTTTAAATGCCCCCAAAACACTCTGTGGGTGACTCACAGGTAGCCAGGTTTGAGAACTGGGGGTCCAAATGACCTTTTTTTTTTTTTAAGATTTTATTTATTTATTTGATAGAGATCACAAGTAGGCAGAGAGGCAGGTGGGGTTGCAGGGGAGCGGGCTCCCTGCAGAGCAGAGAGCCCTATGTGGGGCTCGATCCCAGGACCCTGAGATCATGACCTGAGCCGAAGGCAGAGGCTTCACCCACTGAGCCATTCAGGTGCCCCTCCAGATGACCTTTCAAAAATCAGCCCTAACTCTCAGATTTAACAAATTAGGGCAAGAGAGGAAGTTGGCACAGAAGAACTGGGCACCGGCCATGGATTTGGATGATAGCATATCATCATCAGTTGTTCTCCGTAAGAGTTGCTGCACTAACAACATGTGAGTAAGTGTGTGGTCACTCCCTTACTCGGACACCAGTCCAGAAAGAAAAGGATTATCATCCCTGGCTTTCACAAGAGGGCATCTCTGAGAAGTGAAATGACTGGCCCAAAGCCACACTGTCGCTGAGCAGCAGGGATGGGTTTCTCCTTCAAGCGTACTCAGGAAACTTCGCCAAGTTGTAAATTAGGGCCTCACAATATGCTTACGGTACACGCATTTCTCAGCCCTCAGTGCAGCTGATGACTTGACGCTCAAATGCAGTTCAGTGAAACTGTATAAAAGGTGGGACAAGGAGGAGAGCCTGCAGGCAGCGAGGCACACTGATGGCCCAGGGAGGCGGGGGGGTGACTGCTTTTGTGGCCTTAGAACAGCAGTGTGCCCAGGCCCAGGTGTGGGGGAGCTTGAGACAGCACTGCTGGTACCCAGGGTGGACTTGACCACCCACCAAAGTCCACATCGATGTGATGCTGTAGTCTGTAAGTCTTCCAGCCCTCGAGGCTAAAACCTTTTCCCTGACTCATCTCTCACACCTGGAGCCTTCAGGAAAGCCAGTCTTCCATGGTCTGTCACGTTTCACATTGCTCCACTCTCTCTCAGTCTCCTCTGTCTCCCCCATAGTTCCTACCCCCGCACAACATAATCAAAGCCAACCTATAGCATCAAGATTTTCTGAAAGCTTAAAGACAGCAGAAGGGAATTACGACATAGAGACAAAAAGCTTAAAGCCTGGAGACGGGGAGTTCGAGTATCTTTGTAGCCTCTAACCTGCCTCCTGTTTCAGGGACCAGCCTTCTTTCCCCCAATTAAGTGTTTTTGACTGTGTGCCTTTGCTAGAACCTAGGCTGTCTGTTCCTTGCAGAGTCCAAGAAGAGACAGAAACATCTTAGGCTGGTCTCCAAGTCAACACAGCTCAGCATACAGGGAAGACAACCCATCACCTTGTTTTATAAGCCGCCCTAACTCTTCTTTGTCTCAAGTATCTGTATTCCAAGTAGACTTTACCTGAATGTGACCGAGTGCCCATTAAAATGTTTCCTCCAAAATAAAGCTTCTCCATTCCTCTCAAGGATGACTCATAAAGTTGCAATGAGCACATCTCCATTTCTAGTTATCACGTTTCCAAAATTGCGGGGCACCATCTAGGTTCCAACAACACCCTTATCCCACTTCCACTGAGCAGAGCAGAAGGGGGCCGGGCTCAATTCCTTCTGCCTGGCGTACTCCTTCTGGCAGTGGGTAGGATTGCTTTAAATGTTTGTGGGTTGGTAATTTTTGGACTCATTTGCAAGGCAAATGCAGACCATCTAAAATTAAGGTTCAGTGATGTGGGGCCCTAGCAGAGGATTTCGTTTGTTTGTTTTGTTCTAAAACCACAGTCTTGCTCTATAAGATCATTATCCCAGCCCTAGCAAGAGGGCTGATTGCTTTTATTCAAAGTCTGTGCTACTCCTCTTCATAAGCTTGGATGAACACTTCCTAATAGAAGGGACTGTCGAGGTTAGGGCTGTTGGCTCATGGCAGCTGAGTGCCAGTGCTATTATGGACAAGTCCAGGCTGGAAAGCTGGCCTGGCCTAGGGGCTGGTCTCTGTGTGAGTATTACTACTGGTCACAGTCCCCAGTGGGAAGGCTTTGGGCTGGTTTCTCTTAGTGAAGTGTGGCGGTCTAGAGTATTTGCGCAACTTCAAAGCCCCACGCAACTTCCTTGGCGCTTTAGTTCAGACTCAACCCAAGTCTGCTCCAAACGTGGGAAGTGGGGGCAAGGAGGGGGTGCAGTGTTCAACTTAGTCTACTCTTGTTAAAGCGGATCTTGCCAAGTCTGGGGTGCTGTGGGCGGGGTGGGGGGAGCAGCTTAGACAGACGTAAACAGGCTCCGAGGCCCTTTGGACATCAAATAACACTAGCAAAACAACGTTTAGATGAGTTAAGTGTAAATCAATCAGAAACATATGGACTACATTTCCCTGAAAATACACAGGGGTTTACAAATTACAGGCACAGGGGTTTGGCAAAATACAATTCAGGTTTTGCCAAACCTAAAATGTTTGGAGAAGATTTAAAGAAAGTAGACTGACCCAAAATGTCTTCCACTTTGCCCATCCCTGACACTGATAATACCCCACACAACCACAAGCATTTAAGTGCATGGGTTTTAAGAGCTTTGTATGTTGAATAAACTTAACTACTCACAACAAGCTGAGATTCCTTTCCAGAGGAAGGCTCAGAGGAAGCGGAAACTGCCAAGTGTCTGCACTTACAGAAGGGAGAAAACATCTACCTTTTGAGTTGGGCCAAGGAGATATACCTATATGTTTGAACTTGCAGCAGAATGGAATATTTTCAGCTTTGAAGCCTATAATTGCATATGCACGGAGCCCAGGCTGTGCTTTAGGTCCCGGCACGACCTATGGGTCCCAGGGTGGGGACAACATGCTGCTTCATTCCTGAGAGTCTCTGAGCACGGTGACTCTCCCACATGTGGCAGGAGGCCATGACCATTTTTTGCTCACCTGGAGTTTATCTGGTGGCAAGAGGGCACCTGTCCGTCACCCATGTGTTTAGCTGTTAAAGCTCTAAAGGGAAGACAAAAGATATGGCAGAGCTTACCTGGGAGGAGGCCAACGCCCCACACTGGCTTGGAGAAAGTTAAAGCAGAATGGAAAGAGAAGACTGTGAGGTGGGATCCCGGATAAAGTCCCACTCTGCAGGGCCTCAGGAGGATGAGAGGGAAGTGGGGGGGGGGGCACCAAAGAAGTAGGAGAGTTGAAAAAGAAAGGTCTCCTGTGCCCTTCTTTCTGCGTGGTGAGAGCCAGATGGCACTGGTGTGTGCCCAGGTGGAGAGTTTCCTTAGTCCAGGAGCAGGTGTGGGATGGCAGCAGAATTTCCTGCAGGCCCTCTTCAGAGGGGGCATGAAAGTCATTAGGGTGCATGACCAAGGGTGGAACGGGCTGGGACGGCCCTAGGAGACTGGCCATGGACAGAGGACCTGGGTCAGCTCCATTCCCCACCACCCCGTTCTCCATGCTGTGGCGGCAATCATGAGCCTGAATGGGGCCACGATCCCCACGGACAGGACTACCCATCAGCGGTGACTGGAATAGGCAGCCACCCAGCAGAATGGGGATTTGAAATGGAAATGACACTGAGGGAAACAAAAAGGAACCGTCCCTGTACCCTTGAGCTGTGGGCAGAGATTTCTGCCTCCTCCCATGGATGAGGTCACAGAGTTGGTCAGACATAGCAAGCCCTTTAGAACAATGACCTCGAAAGGTGGTCACAACTTCCCACACCTCACTCCAGCCCAAGGAAGAAAGGAGACTTGATCTGGGTCCTTAGGGAGGGGCTGAGGCAGTGGGAGGGGGTGGGAGAGGGTATCTCTCCCACAAAGGGATCGTGAAGGGACCTGGATCAGGTGAACAACCCCCCTTTCATTTTTTTCCTCATGGACTTACAAACTTCTAAGGGGCTGATTAGGGAGGTGGGGTCCACAGATGACCTCTTGCCATCCTCCACCACCAAGAGAAGGCCCAGAAAACCCCAGAGAACATTCCACAATAAATCAGGCCTCACTGAGAAGCAGAGCCTCTCTTGTTAATCACTCCATTGAGGCTGGAATCCTCCTCCTGCCTGCAAAGGCCCTCAGGGCTAAGACGGGGCAGGGGCACAGAGCCTGGGGAGCGAGGAGGCCAGGCAGGGGCCTCCAGGAGGGAAGACAGAACCTGGTACTTCTCCGAACAGGACAGCGGGCTGGTTTCCACACTGAGAAAATACAAATAACAGTAATAAAAATTACAGAGAATATTCAAAAATTATTTTTCTCACTTAAAAAATTCCTGACCCTCTAGTGGGAACCTTTGAGGTGGGGTTTTGATAGATCTACATGTTGGTTGGTATTGACAGTAGGGATAAACTGGCCACAGAAGAAGAGAAATGGCTTCCTCTGTCCCTAGGGTTTAGAAGTTGGAATGTGGGATTTGGGGTCCACCCAGAAGTCAAACAAGTCCCTCCTTTAGTCCCAACCCTGGTGAAGCTCTCCAGATGCAACTAATGTAGTCTATACTGAGGGCTGAGGAGCAGAAGGTCTTCAGGATTGGGGAACAACCACCTAAAAAGAAACTACTTGAGACAGACAGTTTTATAGTAAGTAGGAGGGGTAAGTAGCGTTGGATTACTTAATGGTAAGTAGTAGAATAAGTAGGATTGGAGCTTGAACTTGAAAAAACACGCATGTTCACGAGCAAATACCATGACTTCCATCTCCCCATGCAGCCTTGTAGCTACGGGGACTCCAGTGATAAATACCTGAATAACCTCTGTGATTCTGTTTATGAAAATAGGGGAGAAGCAGTACATGTCCACGGGAAGCCTATTCTTTTCTGGATTTAACTCTTCCCTTTTCTCACTCCTTCCCTTCTTGGCCTTCTTTGAGGAAGACATACAGCAACTCTAGCCTTTTGGCTAGGCCTTAAATTGGTGGTTCAGCATAACTCCTGGGAGTGTGCATGAAGACCCCAGCAGTTCGCCAGAGCAGGAAGCTGAAAAGGGGTGGTAGACCAAAGCTCTCGTTAGAGCAGGTGTTCATTTGCTTGGGTGTCCACAAAGTCAGAAATAAAAGTAGTGAGGCGGTCGACAATAACAACATACTTGGTATCCTTACTGAGGTTTGAAGAAGTTCGTTCACTGCAAATCAGAGTTGGTGAAAGGCACAGTTTCACACTTATATTTCTCTCATGGTAGAGGATTTGGGAATTCAGAACTTCAACTGCGCATGATAACTGCTGGGGTGAACTAATCTCACCCCTCTTTAATGAGCTCTACTGCTGGGAAAATTTGAGTTGGAGATACAGCTGTACTTCCAACCAAACAAGGCGTCCTATGATTGATTTCTCCTCTGAGTTGATCTTCCCCTCACTGCCACTCACATCCACCTGGCCGGGAGTAGAGCTTGCCCAAGTGCACTAGCCAGAGGGTAGGCACACAGAGAAGGGAAAGATGGACCCCAAATCCCCTGGGGCTCACTTGAACCCTCAAAGGCCGCATGGTGTTCCAAGGCCCCTCCAAATAAAATCATGTTCCACGTCAAACCAACTTGCCCCATCCACCTACTGCAGAACCAGGGCTCTGCCTGAAGAGCAAGTTGCTGAGGGCTGCGGGGCCTCAAAGGCAACTTTGGGGAAGGGAACAACTTAAAATTGTTCAGACAGATACGTGCCAATGGCTTTGAGAGCTTGGCCCTCAAAGGGCCACAATATGTGTACAATTGACCCAAAGAAAGGACTCATTGTCCTAGAGGCAATTCCAGGTCTTTCCCTGACTTAGGTGGCACCAAGGATGGTTCAAAGTCCAGCCCAGTGTTCCCATTCCGCCCGGCCTGTGGCCTCCTGCTCAGAATTGGGCACCAGACAGACATATGGGGCTTGTCGCAGCTCAACGTGAGGTCATGTCTGCATTCACAGAAGCACCAGAGATCTTCCTCAGGCCTCAACAGCACGAACTACCCAGCAAAGCTGCAAGAGCCAGCCCACCGCCCCCTTTTTATTAGCTGGAGAAGGCTGTGGCCACAAATCACTACCAACTTAGCAATGCAGAAAAATCCAGATTTATTCTCTTACACTTCTTAATGTCAGAAGACCAAAACGGGTCTCACTAGGCTAAAATTAAGGTGTTGTCAGAGCTGGGTTCCTTTCTGGAATCTGTTTTCTCGCCTTTTCCTCTTCTCGAGGCTGCTCATATTCCTTGGCTCTCGGTCCCCTTCCGTCTTCCCCACCAGCGATGACCAGTTGAGTCCTTCGCCTCACATGCCCCGTCACTTATTTTTCTTCCTCTTCACCGTCGAAGGGCCCGAGAGAGGACATAGGGTTCACCTGGATAACGCAACCGGGATGCCCTGCCTATCGTAAGGGCAGCTGCCTAGCACCCTTGATCCCATCTGCCTCCTTAATTCTCCCTGGCTACATAAAATACCACGTTCACTGGTTCTGGGAATTAGGACGTGCACATCTTAAGGAGGTCACGATTCTGACCCACACACTCCCCTGAACTCTGACGCGCATCAGCCGGCGTGCGCATGCGCACATACACGCACACGCGCATGCAGGCACGCATGCGCACAAGATACCTAAAATCTCCCAAAGAGTAAATCTGAACCAGCTCCCTAGTATCTAGAGGCTCTGCCTCTGCTATATACGGTCCCTCTTCTACGTGAGGCCGATTTTGACTTTTTCAGACATGAGAGATTCACTGCTTGCTGATTCTTAATCTTCTATTAAGTTAGAAATGCTTTCACCCAATTAATTAGGAACAGCGTGCTGCGTGTGGATGGGATCTCGAGCCAGTTATTTATTTCTCCCCCTCGGGCTTCCGCCAAGCAGAGCTCTTTCCTGCCTGCACACTGCACGAGGCATTCCAGAGGGTTCGGCCCGGCCCCCGCTGCCACATCTGCGCCCTGGCAGAGCTGCTTCCCAGCAGTGGAAGTGTTAACTGCGTGATTAAAGATCATGAGAAGAGAGAGATATTTTATATTTTTAAAACCCCCCAGTTATCAATCTTTATTATAAAAAACATATGCGCCTCCCCTCCTGTAGTAGACGTGTTCCTGACCGGGTGTATGTAAATCAAATTCTTTATAAATTGAGTCATATTTTAAAGGCACTAGGGGAGCTGGCTATTTAAAGGCATCCTGCTGTGAATCTTTTTGTCAAGCCAAGAGGCTGTTTGTGCTGCTAATTTTCACCCCTTAATTTGTCTGTTTTGTAGGCACAGCTTTTCATAAAATCCCCCCAAATTCACAAACCAAAACAAGGCACACCTGTATCCTATATTTCAAGGATATCTTTTGCATAAGAGCTCAAAGAGCTGTCAGGTGGATTATCTCATTGATCTTCTCAACATTCTTCCAGAGGAGTTTGGGGCAGTCATTATTATCCTCAAAGGAGGTGTAACTGTCTCCCCAACAGCCACTGCTTGCAGGGGGCCCCATGAAAGAGGAAGGCATGCTCCACTGAGAGCTATTGATTTTCCAATTAACAATGGGCCCTGTCCTGGGAGGAGCGGTTGGAAAGGTTTTCTTTAGACCCCAGAATGTTCTTTTTGGCTCCTCGTTGTCACTACTGTCCAGAGAGAGAAACTGAAAAAGAGAAACTAAGTGCCTGCAGGCGTCTGAAATGTTTACTGAATGCCCACTGTGTATGAGCTGTGGTGTCGGAGTTGGGGACAGGGGGCAGGCATGTGTCTAGATGGCCAGCGTGGCCCTGACCTAGAGCTGGCCACCTAGAATGCAACATTAGGAAACACAGACACCTTGAGCTTATCCCCAATTTTCTTCTCCCAAGGATTTTAGAGACATGAACTCATTCAATTCTCTCAGGGTAAGGTAGGCTTCAGTTTTACTTTTTGTAGCACACAGAAACTTAGAGATTCGTGATTTTCCAAAAGTCACATGGTGGATAAGTGACAGAGCCGGCACTGAAACCCAAGTTTGTTTCATTCCAAAAGCATGTGATTCATGTGTCCCTACTACTCAGCACAGACACACGTGATGGGCTTTGTGGGCGTAGTGGCAGGAACAATAGATTCTGACTCTCAGAACCAAAGACACCATCCCAGAAAGATACTATCAGAACCAGGCCTTGAATGGTTAAGAAGGATTTCTGCAGAGAATAGAGAAAAGAAAAATGGTCAAAGGCATGAAAGTATACATGAGTGGTCTGATGTGCCCTGGTTATAAGAGGGGGCTACAGAGGTAAACAAGCTTAAAAGGGGAATAAGGGACATATCACAGAAGGTCTTGAATGCTTTATTAAAGGAGCTGAAACTCCTTTCTCACGGTGGTGGGACTTATCAAGAGAGGAAGCAAATTCTCTTGGAAAACAATTTTGTCACCAGTATGAAGAAGAAGTTAGAGCCGGAAGATCCAATCTTGATAAAGTTAGACAGTTAATCCTTTTTTCCTCTTATCAAATGAAATGACTGGACCTTTGAATAAAGAAAGAAGGACAAGGCAGGTATTGGCCAAAGCCACCATGGGCTTACCTCCCTTCTCTGTGGCCCCAGTGGGGGCAGGCTCAGAGGAGGCCAGGGTCTCTACATCTCTTCCCCCTCGGATATCCTCTCGGGTGCGAAGGATGGGGATGTGGGGCCAAAATCTGACTCTTGCCCGTGAGGCTGACTCACTCCTTCAAGGCATCTGGACTAAGGCACAAATCAAGAAGCTGGACCTGGTGAGCATCTCCAGGTACTCAAGAGACAAATGTAATATTCACACTGAATTTTATCTCTTCTAAAATGCAAGCTTATTAGATTCATCTAAATGCAGTTCCAAGGTCTTTGAACTGCAAAACCAAGAGAGAGAAGGTGGTGGAAGCTGTGGGGGCGTGCGACAGCATGAAGCCTCAGGTTGCCTTTGTAGATCCAAACTGCCCACCACAGTTTACAAACCTCTAACATCCACCTTCCAGTGCAACTGTGCCAGGACGTGGAGGAGGAGAAGAATTGGAAGTCAGTGGCTATTTCCCTTCAGTTTCTGGTTTTTGTCCTGCAGCTTTAAGTCTTGCATTTATTAAAGAAATTGAGGCTCCTGGAAGAAAGGAAATTTAAGTATAAAAGTGATTAAGATCGTATTGCTATTAGTGGTGGGTTTGGCAAGAGGCCTGGGCCACCCGGATACCAGAGGCCTAAGTGACGAAATGAGAGGCTCAGTGTGACTCAGATGGGTCTGATCTGTCAGCCAGGCTGGTGCTGGGAAACCTCCCGGAGACAGAGGGAATGGTGGGCTGGGGTGCAGGGAGTTACACAGAGGAGAGGGAAAGAGGCAGTAACAGTGGGTATAAGCAGATTCGGGGGGCTGTGGAGAGCTCAGAGCAGGTGCCACCCATGAAATGAAATCTCTGGGAGGTGGGAGGCCCTCCTACTCACTTGCTACTGGGCCACTCCTCCTTGCTTAAGGATCCTGAACTTCCAGAAGGCAGAGAGATCATGCCTCTGGTGTCAACCCTTGTACACACTGTAAAATTTCAGTTCTGCCTTCCCACCCTGGCAAGGTTAGACCAAGGAGGCACTGGTATCTCCAAACCCCACCTTGCAGAAAGTCCTCGGGTGTGTAGAGCGGGGGAGTATGGGAACAGAAAGCTGCAGAGGAGAGTGAGAGGATGACTGGGAGGGGGCAGGGCCACCAGGAGACTACCAGGCTTTGCTGGGTCCTAAAGTTGGATCTGGGCCAAGTCTGCTCTATGCAGCACTCCTGGGGTGGGGGGAAGGCTTAGCACCTTCCACCTCCCCTGCGTTTAGCAGCCTGGACTATCTCCTGCCATGGTGGCCATCGTGCAAAGGTGAGGTTTGCATCTGGATACGCTGCTAGAACCAGAGAGCCCTGGCAGAACTTAAAAGATGCCCCAGCTGGCCGCGGGGATCAAGGACTCAGCCTCAGCCAACACTCCCTCCCTGGCACATTGAGCTGCAGACCCAAGGTTCCAAATCTGGAAATCTGGTTACCCTTTAGATAGTAACAACAAACTGCCATTTATTGACCTGGGAATGACACAGGAAGAAAGACAGACTAGAGGGAGGCAGTTCCAAAAGCAAAATGGCTTAAGCACATGGTTCCCAGCTCCCAGCTGCCGGCCATCCTATGGGAGGCCTTCACTGAGTTCCAACCATAGCTGTAGCCCACAGGGGCCAGTGCCACAGATCCGGGGGCCCAGGGACCCATGTCTCCTGCTGCCAAGGCCTGTGGGGCCCAGTGACAACACTGTGAGGACAAAACCTCCCCCCAGCCTGCCACAGCTCTCCCAGTCTATGTCACACCATGGGAAACAGCCAGAAATTTGCAGTCAGACGTGGATTTGAATCCTGTCTCCACCACTTCCTAGCTGCCTGATTGTAGGGAAGTACCTGGACCTCTGTGAGCCTCATTATCTGCATCTGTAAAATGGGGCTAATGGTAGCACCTTTCTCAGAGCATTAAAAGAATGAGATAACAGAGACAAAGCACCTTACAGGGGCTCTCTGTATGGGCAACAGTTTTCCTCTTTCAAAGAGAAAGGCTCAGGCCTCTTCTTTGCTGATCTTTAGAGCCCGTGGGAGAAAGGCCTTGCCATGCAGGGACGGGGCAGTGTTGGGGGGGTTGGTCAGTTCTGGTTTCCCTGGAAACCTTTCGAGCTATGAACTAAGTCTCGGTTTGGGCTCTTGCTTCAAGGAGAAATAAAATGCAGGTGAAATTCATGAGAACTAGGTGGGCACTTTTATTGAAGCCACACAGCCGATGGGGTCCATGTGTGACCACAGGCTATGGCTGGGAAAATACTGCCAGTGAAGAACACCAGGGATTTCCCACATAGCCTCTGCCCGCTCCTCCACAGCCAATGCCAGGCGTGGAGCAAGGAGCCCTCTTGCCATTAAATCCATCACAGCAAAGTATTAGGAGTGAACAAGAACTTTGGACCCAGAAGGCTCTGGGAGAAATGTGCTTTTTCTGGGTAGCAATTTGGGACCCCTGCTATCCTGTTGGATTTCCTGGCCTTGGGAATTCTAGTGGTAATTTTGAGGCCCACACCCTGGGGCGCCATGTTCAGCTCACCCAGAACGCAGAACCTCATTAGATGGGGCAGAATTTGTGCCTTATATACAGAGTGTGTTTCTCTTATTGACCTTTTCTCCTCTCCCCCAAGGAATAGTTCAGAAAGGAATCTACCTAAGTGGAAAATCTAAGAGAGATGATAGTAAGGATCCCACACAGAACACACATGGCGGTGGGGCTGGACGGACCTGGGTTCGAATCCTAGCTCATAGCTTCCTTGTCACAAGAGGGCTTTGTCATCGTCTCCCTAGACTGGCGCTCTAGCTTCATGGCTCGTGAACTTGTCCGTGTCAGAACCTCATGGAGGGCTCGTTACCACAGAGCTTGCCGGCTCTACTCAGAAGGTCTGGGGCCTGAGAAATTGCTTTTCAACAATTTCCCAGCTGATGCTGATGCTGTTGATCCAGGGACGGGACTGCACTTAGAGACCCACTGTGACAGTGAATGTGTAAAGGAGCCTTTGTTCACAGAGAGACGGTAACACAGTGAGAGGAGCTTCGCTGTTTGGTGGGCCTGGAATCCTGAGGGCCAGCCTAGCCAACCTTCCATCTTCCTAGCTGTTCCGTTTCCTCAACTGTAAATGAGGCTAAGGCCAGCCACCTCTCAGGGGACAGTATGAGAAGATAAATGTGACAGTGCCTTGCAAAGTATCACATCCTATATAATTGTAAAGGATTCAATATGGGGATTATGCTAAGGGTTAAAGTTTATAGTGCAGAGGGAGGTTTGATGTGGAGCGCTTGGTACATAGCACGGCTCATTAAATATTAATTAGATTGAAAAAAAGGTCTATAAATAGCCACTAACTGGACGCCAGTGATTTTTGTCTCTGTCATATATTAAAACAAAAAAATGGTAATAAAGTTACAACACATGAAATTCATATTTCAATCGTGGGTGGCAGGGACCTCCTTCTTGGCCTCTGATCCGATTCATTATTCAAATCCTTTTACCATCCAGCACTCCACTGCTTAATGTGGAACCAACTGCGGATCTTGATAAGAAGAAAAGGCTGGGCTCTGTTTCCACTTTGCTCTTGGCAGTCCTCAGGCCTCCAGGATAACTTTCTTACAGAATGAATAGCGTTGGCTCCCAGAGAGGCCAATCTAACCGCATCTTGTCCACTCAGAAGATCTGTATCAAACATTACAGACTGTCTGACTGCAGGATGGGGTATCTAATTCCATCTGGATTTGGATCAGTGTTTAAATGATCAAGAAGGGAGCCATTAGCATGGTAGAAATAGAGAAGCAAAATATAACTGGCCCACTTTTTAAACATTGTTTGTGTTGAAGGTTTTATTTGAAAAGCCCCCATATGAGACAAAGACGGAGGCAAACAGTACGAGTGAGAAAGAGCAAGAAGAAAGTTTCGAGCCCCCGGCCTCCTCTAAAAACACATATGAATCAACATCCTGAATTTTTACTGTTTATGGGCATGACAGTCTGATCAGATAACCATGCTGTGCCAAGAGACCTAATTACAGATCCACCGGAGAATTTAAATTGCTTTTAAAGGGGGGGCTGGGGAGTCTCTGAATACTCTTGGTGGAATAAAATGTCACTCATTTCCAGTCAGCCATTTTCAGAGAGGCACTGGCCACTTCAAATGGCATTGCTGGGGAGCTGTTCCTTAGAAACGGTGTTTAACTTCAGACAATCAGTTTTGAGAGAAGCTTAAAAACAATAGTTTCTAATACACAACACTCTGAAAAGACTCTACAAGGTTTTCACCTCTCAACCCAGCTGTGTTATTAAGGGGACCCCCAGAATCAGTAAAAGGGCTGCAAATTAAATGTTACTGCTGCACTTTAAATAAATCTCCGATTTTGGTCAAAATGGTTCACATTTGGGAGAATCAAAGTTCAGAAGCCAGATCACTTGGGGACTGGAGGTCTACACATGCCAGATTTTAACACTCAATTAGATACAGGAGAAAGCTTTAATTTGCTATTTTAAGAAGGCACAATCTTAAAAAAAAATCAAATTAGGTGACCAAATGTCAGTTTCTTTAGTGTTAAGGTTCTACTAAGAGATTGAAAATTACCTTGGAAAGAAGGAAGAGAGGGAGGAGGAGAAAGAAAGAACCAAACTGTGATTCTAGAATCCTGTGATAATCACCCTTGGATCTGCCTGACTCCCAGCCTCACAGAGGATTGCAGAGCCCCAGGGAATGACTGCACAGCTAGAAATTTTGTAACATTCTTAGAGTCCCAGTACTTCTTGTATGTAGCCGGTTTGCTGGGAGGGCAGGGAGGGTTTAGCAGTAAAACCTTAGTGCCAGGTCAGTTATTGCTCCTGAGCGCCCAGTGCTCTTCCCCAGTGTCACTGACAGGCAGCCAGCTCTAGTCATCCAGGTACTGAAAGTTTGACTGCAACTCTAAAACAAAAATTGATCCAACTTTGCTTCTTCTCTTTCCCTTTAACTTCTCAGTACTAATGATGGGAAAGAAATGTTTCCAGGCATGACTAATAATTTTGAGGCTTTGGGTTGAGGAAGATCACAGAGATAAGGCCAAGGCTAAAGTCAATCGGTGTGTTGCACCAGATGCCATAGGGCATTAGCAAAGTTTTGGGGAGGTTCTTGGCCACACTCTCACCCAGGTCAAGGTGAGCAAAAACAGGCATGGGAACCAAATATTTGACAAGACAAGTGAGTTCTGTCTCTGTGATCCTAGTGTTTTGGGCGAACACTAGCCTGTTTTACAAAGTTCACTTGGAAAATAGTCATCATTGCTTAACTGGGGCAAAGGCAAGTCAGGCATCTGTACAGATGCAGTGCTTTGCAAACCCAAATGTCACTTCCCATCTGTCCCCAAACATTGGCGTTTCTGACCCTGAGATATAACCGCTTCCCTGTCGACTGCAGAAGCCTCCTCAGAGGTTTTTGTCTCTCACCTTTCAGCCCGGGAGCCCATTCTCTACACCGCTGCACGTAGCTTTTGAAAACTCAAACGTGATGATCCTCTCCTTACAACGCCCACCACCCACGGGTTAAAATATAAACTGTTTAACTCTAGGATTCAATACTAAAAAAAAGTCTCCTTGGGGGAAACAGCAGAAAAACCGGAAGGGCAGAGCTCTTAGCATCCTCCGCCCTAGTATGTTTCTGAATGCTTAAACCAACTTTCGTGGGTTGGGCCCACATGTATATTGGTTCTACATGGGTTTCAAACAACCAGTTTATCATGAATTCTGAGAACACAATCCAATTATAAGATTCGGATGAAGTGTATTGCTTTGTATTTATTGTTTTACTGATTTTGGAGTTAAAATATATTGAAAATTCTATCTGAATGTTAGCATTGCCTCTCACAGTAAAAAGCTTATCATTTTAACCTATGAGCCCAGTTAGATGTCTAGAGAAGTGGGAGGACAGATTCATTTGTCATGAAATTAAGCCTATCAATGGATGAATATGGAGGTTTACATTTTGGGGCAAATTAATGGGTCCCAGGCGTCTAGAACTTGATTACCCCAGCTAGGTTGGTGTTTCTATTGCAAGGTTAAAACTAAGAGATGAGCTGCGAGGTGTATTAAATTAAAAGGTCTGAGAGGTGGGGTTAAGAATCTTTAACAATAGGGGGGCCTGGGTGGCTCAGTGGGTTAAAGCCTCTGCCTTCAGCTCAGGTCTTGATCCTGGGGTCCTGGGATGGAGCCCCGCATCAGGCTCTTCACTCAGTGGGGAGACTGCTTCTCCTCTCTCTCTGCCTGCCTCTCTGCCCACTTGTGGTCAATCTCTCTCTCTCTGACAAATAAATAAATAAAATCTTAAAAAAAAAAAAAAAAAAAGAATCTTTAACAATAAAAAAAATAGGTGGTTTACCAGGAAGGTAGGAAAGATTTTTGGTCACTGCTCTTCACTGCTTCTTGGCCTCCTTTCTTCTCAACAAAAAAAGAGGCCCAGCTTCTTTTGTCCGTCTTTCCTATTCCTCACACCCAGCACGTTAATGAATGACTGGGCGCATAAACGCCTCCACACAGTGTGTTCAAATAAGTGAGTGCTCACCTTTTTCTTCCATCTTCACCCCCGGAGATAACATGAGCAATTCTTCCGTGCTTACTGTAACAGGAACTAAGTATTAAGTTAAGTGCATACACAAAACTGTTTTACAGATGAGGAAACTCGGCCTCAGAGACGTTGATTTGTCCAAGGTTGGATAGCTAGGAAGTGGGGGTGCTTCAGAGCCCATTTTCTAACTCCTAAAAAACTAGCTCTTTCTCACAGCCAGAGAGCTATTTCATAGCTGCAGCTTTCAAACGTGACTTTTGGTTGTCCTGCTCCGAGAGTCTGCAGAAGCAACACACATGCATGGTGATTTGGTGAAAGGCTGTGGGGGAGAGGAGGGAGGCACTGGGTCTTACCAGAACACGAGAGATCAAGTGAAGTCTGAGACCTCTCAGTAAGGACATCAAGTTTTTCCCAAAAAAGGGCATGTAGTCTCACCAAGCTGGTCATGTGAATAAACACAGGGCCAAAAGGTGGGAAGGAAGGAATAACCCTTAGGGGTCATTTTCTTGTGAATCCCACAGTCCTTGTTTTCAAACCAAAAAGCCATCTATTCGAGGGACTTTATTCTTTCTCATAAAATGACACAGGTCAAAGGCAGCAGCAACAACAAACTCAACATTTTTCCTGTAAGTGGTAACTACATCATCGAAAAGTCCATTATACCTCATCTATGCCCTCGGAATATTTTTAAAGCTGTGTTTAGTTTCATGCTACTAGAAGAAACAGAGCAAACCGTAAAGAGAACAGCCTTTAATTTTTCCTTGCTTGCTCATTCCAGGAGTAGAAAGGGGGAAAACTTGCACACTTTAGTCCCCTTTGTTGGTGCCACTGCTATTGCTTGCACGGGGCACACCTGTGCTCTGTGCTAACAAAGCTGAGACAGGGCCGTAAAGAAGACAAGAAAAAGAGTGGGTGGGGAGATGCCTTCGGAGAAAACAAATGGACAGTGATCTGGGATGTGCATTTCTGTATTTGTTACTCGAGAGAAGGCTCCAAGAGCTTAACTGCCGCTTTAAAAAATAGTGACAGGGTGCCTGGCTCAGTCGGCAGAGCATGTGACTCTTGACCTTGGGGTCGTGAGTTCAAGCCCCACATTGGGCACAGAGATTACTTAAAAAAAAAAAAAAAAAAAAACAAAAAACTCACTAGCTTGTTTTATTAAAAAAAAAAAAAGGAATGATCAGAGTACAGTGAGAACGTGAGAATGTGAGGGATCTCACAGGGAGAATGGTGAAGGTTTCGGCGATAATCACTGCATATTAAGTTTGTTTTTCAGAATATAGCCCTCTCCCCCGCCATTGAAAGAGGGCCAATCATTTTAGTCCAGGTTTCCTGAGCTTTACACAAGTACTTCTCGGCAGGGTACACTGTTCAAACAGAGTATGTGGACACAGACGCTTTCTGGAATATACAAGTCTGGTCTCCTTTAGCACAATTCGCACCTCCCATCTCCTGCCTTTCTCATAGGAAATCTGTAGATAGAGACAAGAGTAGGTATCAGAACCAAGGTTATCTGCGTTCTAGGCACACAAGGGGGCATTGCAATAACAACTTGTTGGTGAGAAGTAAAAATTCAGTGGCATTTGAAAATATTTATAAAAAGATCTTCTATAAAGTGACACGACTAGTGCTTTGCAGGGTCAGAAGGGCAGGCTAGCTTCCTAACAATATTCTAAAAGCTGTATAAAAGTGTATAAAAGCCGCTAGTAATTAGTCTGTCCCAGGACAGCACTTTGTATCCATGATGTCCAACCTTCACAACACTGTGCTCTCCATTTACTAAAGTCACACTGCTAAATGCAGGCCCTTCTGACTCTCAAATCCATGCTATGCGGGTACAGACCAAATCCTGTTAAGAAAGTTCACCAGGGACTGATATATTGATAGTATTGTGATGAATAACATAAAAAGAATCAATTATTTGCTAGGAACAGTGAGCTGGGAAGTGGCAATGTATGCAATTGAGAGTTTCTCCGTTAGTGGTGAAAAAAAACCCAATCATTAAAAATGTGTATTCTGTAAAAACATTACGAGCATGTCTGCACTGTGTAATAAATGTTAATCGGGTTAACTACTCCCCATTTCTTTTTTATTCTAAATTGATAGTCCTTTTCTTACTTCCTTTATTCTTCTAGTTAAGTATATATCCCAAGTATACTTTGTAAATTTTCTATGTGAAATTTCAATACTAATTATGAAGGACCAAACAAAAAGTGGCAGGGGCATGTCAGTCTGTCTGCATGTCACAAATAAGCCAGAAAACCACTACAGACCAAGGATGATGCATACGCTTCTGGTGGCAGTGATAGTTGAGATGTTCAACACGGAGTCCACTTGGAAAACGTCCGTCAGTGCCAAGGCTACGGAAGAAAATATTAAAACAGGACACCACACCATTTTTCCCCTTCCCACTGAGTGTTTATTTTATAGCATTTGCATCAGGTAATCAACTGAAACACTTCAACAACAGAAAGCTGGCAGAATGTTAAGGAAAAGGAATGATTATCTCTCCAACAGATGTGACAAAATGGTTTCAAGTTGGAAACAGTATTGCATAAATGAATCAAGTGAATGGGGGAGGAGGGAGAAGAGAGGGAGAGCTGAGACTGAGGAAGGAGTGAGCATCTTCCAACATGGACTGTGAGGGGGGGGAAGGCACTGTGTAGCTGTCTGTAGTATTCATAAAATAAAAGTCAAAATAGACAACCCATGTTTCTCAAAATTACATCCAACATTGCTTTAGAGCTGCTCATGTAACTGACTCTCAACAGAAAGCTGGGGAAGCTGTCTAAAAAATCAGATAGACGGCACCAGTGGGTCTAAATCACAGGCTCACCAGTAATGTGTTTTAAAGAGATCGTCACCATCAGGGTCCTTCTATAAATAGTACTGCAAAGGTCACAAAGCTGCATGAACTTAAATTATAGGATAAATCTGACTAACTGATAGCCTATTTCAATCTCCAAAATTCCCACTGCGGGAAATCAGAAAGTAAGCTCCACTCCAGAGGAGCTGAATTGGCAGTGCATTTGAAACAGGGATGCTCTTCCTTCAAAAGGCTGCCTGAGCAGCAGTCTGGTTGGCAGGGTACAGCAATTCTGCATAGGGTAAATGGATGCAAACATTTCGCAGAAATTGCCCTGCATCCTCTCAAAGTAAATAGCACTAATTTATGGAGAGCAAATTTTCAAATCATGAAGTAGAAGCACCTGGGCCTCTTACAGACCAACTTCATACAAGGTTACAGTACTGTACAGCATGCTACTTCTCAGAATAAAGGCTTCTAGGACCATAGATGTGTTTGAGAATGATCAATGGGAAAACCCAGAGAGATAGCTTACACAGATGTTCTCTATGTGGAATCTGAATATAAATTAAAATACCAGCTTATGCACTTGGGAACCAGCCTTTAAATTCTCTAGTGCTTTTAATCATTTTTATTTCATTTTATTAGAAAAAGAGAATAATTGTCTACAAACTATTTTCTTTCTAACTATGCAAATACAATGAGCAAATCATCTGCAATATCAAAATACTGTTTGTAAATCACTGATGGCACTAACAATTTTAGGAATTTGATAGGACAGAGTATTGAGAAAGACCAACAACAGATTTCAAATTATAGGCATTAACTGAATTTTAAGAATAGAACATAAAATTTAAAGTTTAAAAGTCAGTAAGTTTAAGTTCTCTGACTTTCAATAATTTAAACCCAATCATCAAGAATTCAGAAGCACCCAATATGTTCAAAGTTGCACAAATGGGTACAGATGATAGAAAAGTAAGCCCCATGCAATGTTTTAAGTGTTGCTATCCAATATATTTAAGTGATACTTTACAGATTAAAGCTCCGTAAAATCAAAATATATCCTCCTGATTACATTTTAAAACAGTCACAATAATTTATCAACAGTTGCCATTTCACAGCAATTAGAAAACAGGAGCTGATACAAGGTGAACAAAAAAAGTACTTTTTCCTCTTTTAGGAAATAAACATATGTATATATACACACACACACACACACACACACACACATACACACATAACGTCATCTTTTAAAATTCAGAGTGGTTAATTTGCTTTTGTATTATATATATATAAAAAAAAAATCCCTATGGTCAAAATACTGAAAAAGCGCAAAAGCTGAAAAAAGAAAACCACATTTGCCACTTTTAAAAAATACATTATTGTCTCAGTGTGTTTTTGTTTTTGTTTTTGTTTTTGTTTTTTTAAATTATAAAGTTAGGTATCATGAGGACTCTGCACTCGTGACTCCCAGGACTGTACTGGGCCCCACAGAATTCAATCTAACCCCTGCTCCCTCTCGAAGAAGGATACTCCCTAACCCATCTTACAAGATGATAGAATACATGCCTCTCTTATGAACTGTTAAACTGGGAAAGAAAACATGCCCACCTGGAAGCAATCTAAGTCATAAAAGTTCATGAATCTGTGGGAGAGACCGCCTGAATGAGAAAGCTATTCTTTGGATAGAAGTTAGGAGCTTCTAGAAGTATATAAACTCTTTTAGGTCACTAGAATAGACTTAAAAAATGATGTCTCCATATATACTGATCTATTACAGGGGTTGGTAAACTACAACCCATGGTCCCTATCTGGCATGTCAAACCTGTCTTGGTAATAAAGTATTATTGGAAATCAGCCGTGCTCACTCATGTATGTGATGTCTATAGCTGCTTTTGTGTTCAAATGACAGAGATGAGTAGTTTGAAAGAGACTGTATAGACAACAACGCCTAGAAGAGTTACCCTCTGGACCTTTGTAGGAAGAGTTTACTGAACCCATGATGTAGGGCACCACGTGTACTCTCGTTTCCTAAGAACCAATGCACCTCAAGATTTTAGCATGTCCTCCAAGAATAACCTGCATACTGGGGGCTCCTTAGCAGATTAAATGTCAAACACCCCACCCTTCAAGTGGTGCTTGCCTTTTGGGTGAGGGAATAATTTGTATAGATTTTCAATAAATATCCGTAAAAGTTAATAAATACACACACACACACACATGAAAGCCAAATAAGAACAGTATGCCTGTCGATGTTCTCTTAATGTTTTCCTGTTACGGGGGTGGGGTGGGGTGGGTACTAAAACGATTCTTTCTGCCAACTTCCTTCAGCTTTTCTTTAAATTTGGTGGTTTTTTTTTTTTTTTTTTTTTTTTGTAAATCATGCTCCCTCCTCACCTCCCATACAATTAAAGCAGCCTACCTAAAAATGTTTATTTACCTAGTTTGGTGAGGTCTTGTTCAGGGAAAGTATTTATTTAAATTAAACATAGTAAAGATTATTCTTTTAGAAAATATTCCTAAAATACTTTATCTGTTACTTTAAGATGGTACAGGGAAATTAAACTTTGCAAAATATACCTTAAAAACCAGAGGTACAAAATAGCTACCATTTCTGAACGGTAACGTAAAATAAAAACAGACCAATCTCTCAAATTTGAAGAGCATATTTTCCCCTGCCCTGAGTCAGCTAATGAAGTCTTTTTCAAACAGGGAACCTTCTGAACTCAAGCAGCTGTTCATGAATCTTTAAGAGTTCACAGGTGTTTCGTATTTCCATAATTGTTGAAACAGGGAAGATAAAATAGAGAAGATATTTATCAAACACATATTTATACCAAAATTAACCGTTTTTTCCCACCAGCTTAGAAGTGGACTTTTCCCTTAGTTAAAAAATGAATGGTACGGAACTGTACGTGATCGATGTTTCCATCACCCCTTACGTTTCTACAGCGCATTAGCAGATTCCAAAGTGCTTTCATGTGCCATCTCATTTATTCCTCACAACACCCCTGTGAGGTAGGTACAGCAGATATTAGTCTCCTCATTTCAAGATGAGGAAATTGAGGCAAAGAGAGGTTAAGTGACTTACCCAAGATCACACAGCTGATAAGTGGCAGAGCCAGGACCAGAAATCAGGTTTTCTGACTCCTTGGCCACTACTCTTCCCACTTGAATTACTGACCCCAATTATGAATAATGTTCTGTGTATCAAAATTGAAAGGTTACCGAAGTCCATTTCAGTGACGTCTAACAGTAAAGTTAATTGAGAACTACAAGAACAGTAGGTCTGATGATTTTACTTGACATAATAAAACTGGTGCAAAACCACTTTTACCTAATTAACTTATAACCATTTGGTCCAAATACATAAAATATGCAGTATTTACAGCATTTTCCTTTCTTTTCTTTTCTTTTTTCTTTTTTTTGTAAATGCAATGCTTTAAAACACATTATAAAGCACCTTAGTAAAAATAGTCTACAAGTAAAAGTACAGAAGAAGTAGGAAAATCCTACCCATACCACAGCTCACTAATGGAGTTATAATATGGAATCACCAATATGTCAGTATATGCTCTACAAATAACCCATGGAGGAACAAATACTAAACTTACTTTTCTGACATGAATGTGTGGAAGCCTTAACTAAAACTCCAGACAATGTCAACATTCCTTGAAGTGTCTCCCCAGTCTTAGATACTAGAAAGACACGAATCAGAAATACTGCTTTGACTCTTTTAAAATTGGTTTTTAACACTAATGATCAGTTTTTTCAAAGAATATTAAAACGACCTACATAAATGTGGGCAATTCCAACTACGGCAGAAACATTCTTAGCAAACAGGATCAAACACTCCAATAAGTTTCATGAGACATGATTCACAAAAACAAAGCACACACTGCCAAACAGTAACACTATTCAGTAGAGGTGTATGACCCAAAACCTCCAGGTGAAGGTGGAAGCAGCAAATGGATTAATCTTCATTCATGGTTACTGGGAAAAAAATGTTTTGTCCAAAAGACACTATCAGAACTTATGTTTGAAATTGTATTTAGCCTCCAATTAGACCCGCTATGTGTTAATTTTAGACGATGTGTAGGCTTTTTCTAGGCAGGAGGTTATAACTCCCACCAAAATTTAACCAGGAAAAAAGAAGAAGAAAAAAGAGGAAGAAAAGGAAAAAAAGGCTGAAACGGAAACCTCTGAGGCCACTGAAACCTACCAGCCAGCATCTACTTCCCGGGTGTTAACTGCTCCCTAACTCGGCTCAACACACACTGTCTCTCACACCCATCAGCAACCCGGGTTGTGGGGCTGAGGTGAAGACAAGGTTGAAGTTTTAGTTCAAGAACCTAACAGTCACACCTTGTACTCAGTTCGACTTAGGGTAAATCTTTTCATAGAAAAAGTTTTGTGCGAGGATGTAGAGGTCCCCGTCTTTTTCCCGTACAGCGTGGGCTCTGATGAACTGGAACTGCTCCAGGGCAAATTCATAGAACTCGTTCTCCATTTTCCAAATGTCAGATTGCTGCAGTTTTGCAATGGTTTGTTTAGTTGGGAGTTTCTTCTCTGTGGTTTTCCTAAGATGAGATTTCTTTCCTACTTACGAAGGAAAAAAAAGAAAAGGTAAATAATTCTGAGAACACACAAAAGAGCGATGCTTCTTTATGTGGAGAGATGGATTAAGTCAATGTGGCACACTGAAGGACAGTAACATAACTGTTTCGCATTAATATCATTCAGGCAAGACTAGTGCTCTAATCATACTAGAACTGTGATTTATTCCTTTATAATGTAAATCCTTAACCTGTTAGAGACTTAATGAGATGTCAAATAAGAAAACTAAGGATCCCCACTCAGTAAAATGTAGGCTGTCGCCTTACATGCTGTTCTAATATCAAATGCTTGGTGCTCTACCAGTTTATTTTTTAAATATGATAAAATATCTCTTTTCAATCTTAATACTAATTTACCATAACCTACATTCTCCATGTGTGAGAAGCTAGGGCATATGCCTATTCTGGGAAGAGTTGTTATATTGGGTCTTACCAAAGAACAGGGGAAAATCCCAGATTTAGATTGGACCAGAGCCCTGCCACTCACCTATGTCATACAGTCGAGGCCCCTGAAGCACACTTTACCCTGGCAGACCCAGCACCTGCTGATTATCATGGCTGGGACTCATTTTTACCATCCCACCCTTACTCTAAACAGCATTAGGTCTAAACAGGTCTCAGGTGCAATATGGTCATAATGTTTGGTATATGGCATTAGTTAATATGACACATTTCTAACAAAGGCTGGTTCTGCAGCTCGTATCTTTCCACTAGTCCTACAATGCCTTCTAATTATCATCTAATGCATGTTTTATTTACTCAAAAAATACTGAACGAACACCAGCTGTGTGCCAGGCCCTGTTTTGTATTGAAAATGCTAAGAAAGGGGGGGCACCTAGGTGGCTCAGTGGGTTAAGCCTCTGCCTCTGGTCATGATCCCAGAATCCTGGGATGGAGCTCCACATCAGCCCCCTCCCCTCTGCTCGGCAGGGAGTCTGCTTTCCCCTCCCTCTCTACCTGCTTGTGATCTTTGTCAAATATATAATTAAAATCTTAAAAAAAAAAAAAAAAAGAAAAAAAATGCTAAGAAGAAACAGGCAATATAATATACCTGTCTTTCTGGAATTATTTCTTGGGCTTTACTCAAGAAATGTCAAATCACACATAATTTTCAAGTTGTGAACAAAGTTAAGGACAGCTTTAAAAAGAAACCCGTCCTTTATATACCTGTCCGGTAGAGTTCTGTAGCGCCCCTGAAAAACCGGGGCAAAGCTGCCTCCAGCAACATGATAAAATCTTCAAGTTCTTCAGTGACTCCCACCAGAAAGTATTCATTAATTAGGTTATACTTGGCTTGATCCATAGCCCACCTGCTTCCCACATTCCTAAATCCAAAGAAAAGGAATTAGAAACCTGGCTGTGAAATCTGCTACGTATTTTTTTAATGCCTCTGACACTGTAGATTATGAAGAAAATAAACGAATGTCCATCCAAAACCTTAATGCCCTTTTATTAATGTCTCGGGAGCAGGGGAGTAAATTACTTGATTTTGAAGGTCCATCCCAGTTCTACGAATCTATGAAACATACTAAAGAAGTTAAATTAAAATCTCACTAAAGTCCAAAAGACAATACCCTTTTATTGCTCTAAGGCAGGGGTTGGCAAACTTTTTCTGTAAAGTGCTAGAAAGTAAATATCTTAGGCTTTGCAGGCCATATGTTCTTGGTTACAAATACTTAACTTTGCTCTTGCAGTGTGAAAATAGTCATAGACAATAAGTAAATACATAGAAATGGCTGTGTTCCAATAAAACTTTATTTATAAAAACAGACGATAGGGACGCCTGGGTGGCTCAGTTGGTTGGCCGACTGCCTTCGGCTCAGGTCATGATCCTGGAGTCCTGGGATAGAGTCCCGCATGGGGCTCCCATGCGGGACTTTCCTAAGCAGACTCCACGGGGAGTCTGCTTCTCCCTCTGACCTTCTCCTCGCTCATGCTCTCTCTCACTGCCTCTCTCTCAATAAATAAATAAAAATCTTTTTTTTTTTAAAGATTTTATTTATTTGACAGAGAGAGATCACAAGTAGGCAGAGAGAGAGAGAGAGAGAGGAGGAAGCAGGCTCCCTGCCGAGCAGAGAGCCTGATGCAGGACTCTATCCCAGAACTCTGAGATCATGACCTGAGCCGAAGGCAGAGGCTTAACCCACTGAGCCACCCATGTGCCCCCAATAAATAAAAATTCTCTAGATGGTAATCTGCCAATTCCTGCTCTAAAGATATGATTAAAAATTGAGAAGATGTTCTTCCTATAGCTTCCAGTTCTTCTTGTGCTGTTATTATGCTCTGATATAATCTATTGAGTAGGACCCTTAAGGTCCACAGTGATCCAGTAATATGTCTCACATAATGAGCAAAAGAATAAAGGCATTTCTCATCATGGTTTTAAGGAAGACACCAACTTTGAAGGTGTTCCTATTTCTACTTTTCCTATTAAAACGATTAGAACAAATAAATATGTATAAAAATGTACCATTTAAAAAAAAAACTGAAAATTCTGCACAGTCTGAGGAAATGAACTTTTTTTTAAAGATTTAAAAAAACCTTTATTTTCCATCTAATATTTATTAGCAGACCAAACCACAACCATAACCCTGGCTTTTCTCAAAGTAAAAAAATCAGTTAACAGTAAAACTAGGTGACTAATTTACCCACTAAGTCTTTTCTTGATCTAAAATGAATGGCTAAGGGGCTCTTGGGTGGCTCAGTGGGTTAAATAAAGCCTCTGCCTTCAGCTCAGGTCATGATCCCAGAATCTTGGGATCGAGCCCCACATGGGGCTCTCAGCAGGGAGCCTGCTTCCTCCTCTCTCTCTGCCTACTTGTGATCTCTATCTGTTAAATAAATAAATAAAATCTTTGAAAAAAATAAATAAAAAAAAAAATAAAAGGAATGGCCAAAACAACAAGCTTAGGAGAAAATGAGCTTTATGAAATTATCCCTGGCCTCTAATTAGGAGATCTGCCAGAATACAGCAAAATATGTTAACATCAAAACCAAAAAACTATGAGGCACCTGGATGGCTCAGTTGGTTAAGAGTCTGCTTTTGGCTCAGGTCATGATCTCAGCATCTGGGATGAATCCAGAGTTAGGCCCTGCTCAGCAGGGAGCCTGCTTCTCCCTCTGCCCCTCCCCCTGCTTGTACTCTCAACTCCCTCTCAAACAATAAAATAAAATAAAATAACAAAAAATGAAAAAAAAAAAAAAAACAACCAAACCCAAAATTAAAAACCAGCATCTGAGAAAACACTGCCAAGGATATGATGTATGAAGAATCTTTTCAATGCACTTAAACGTAACTATAAAACTAGATTATTACTTAATTACATGTTATTTTTAGTCTGGTCTTTCACTAATTTCCCTATACCTAGCCCTTGACCGGTATGTTCACACTTGTGAAACACAGATTATAGAGACAATAAAGAAGATTATCAACTTAAGCTAACTTTATGTCCCTACCAGCATTCCGAGCTGTGGCCACAGAAGAACGGGATTTGAAGCCAGAGCTTCTCCGGAGCACAGTCTGAGCCGCCCTCAGCCACACATTCATCAAAGGTCTGGAACAGACACAAAACAGCACACATGAGGCATAAACGCAGGTCTCACCTATCAAATACCTTAACAGGTTAAGTTATTAAATACGCTGGCAGCAGTGGGTGGGATGAGCTAGTAAATTAAAGAGATAGGCGGGTTACAAAAACATACTTGAGACATTAAGGAAAGTTAGATTGATTTTTTTTTTTTTTTGCCCATCTTTGTTTAATGCTGATGTATATGGGAGTTTGGTTTGCTTTTACTGTATGAATTAAACCCTCCCCCAGTCAGATAACAATTTGTCCTTGAGAATAAGTACTGGTTTATGTTGAATTTGTGTATTTGTACTTTCTAGGCCCCTTCCAAAGGAAATTAAATAAAAACAAGGCTAAAGATATACTACAGGAAATAATCATTTGAAAAGAATATAAAGGAGGAATACACTGAAGTCTTCCCTCCTTTTCTCGATAAAACAAACAAAACTCATTGTACCACGCAGAAACGACCTCAGATACTGAGGACTTGTGTGCCCTCCTGTCCAGGGCATCTGACTGAATTAATTAAAAGGGAAAGAGACTCACAGGCTATGAATCTAAAATTAATCAGCTTCACTTCTTCAAGTACGTACAGTCTGTCACAGGCATTTTAACAGTAGGCCTTATCTATTTGAAATGATCCCGAGATGCCAGAGAACAAACTTGGGAGCTCTTATTGCCTCCCAGTGAGACATCTACAAATGCCACCTGTTACTTCTGAGAAGAGAAGGTGTGGAAGAGTAGAAAGAGCACAAGAGCTGAGTAAAAGCTCTGGAGTTTCAGGAACCAGGTTGAACTTTATTTCAAGTAAGTCTTTAAGGACTCCAAACCTCAATTTCTAATCTATACAATTAGATACACTCAAAGGGCCCTTTAAACCAAAAATCTATGCAAATAGGACCAGAAAATCCTTACACTTGGTGCTGGGTGGAGCTAGAGTGGAATGATTCTCTTTATTGTGGCAATATTCAAAAGACAACAGCAGACCAGGGCCCATAATTTGCCCATTCCTTTTATAAACGACCTTCCCCATGATATAGCAAAAAGGTCTGTAACTTGGCTTTGATTTCTGAACCCAAAATTAAATTTTGTGTTTGTTTCCTTCCCTAAGAAAGGAGGACATGATTGTACTTTGAGGAAGAAATAAAATCACAGCCGTAAGAGAATCTACCATAGTTGACTGTCCACTGCAGGCATTGATAAGGGAAATGTGTCTATGTCTGTGTGGGTCTCTATCCCCAACCCACCTCCCTAATAGTCAAATACGATGTTTTGTTGTTTCTTGTTCTCCTTGACCTCCATGGCATCTGACCACCCTCCTCTTTCTGAAAATCTCTTGTTATCTCTGCCCCTACTGGATCCTTATCTATATCTTTGGACACTCTCTGTTCTGGCTTTGTTAGTGCTCTGTGCCTTTGTGAATATACTATCATTATCTTCTTTGAAGGCATGTTTTGGTCCTTCCACCAGGTATGGAAATTCATCTCTGTGATCTTCTCTTTGCCCATTGCCTTCCTTAGCTTATTCACACTTCCTTCTTCATTGGCTTCCTTTATAATTTCTAAGCAAAAGACGTCTACATCTCTACCTCCATCCAGATCCATCACTTCTCATCTTCTAATACCTAGGATGCATTTTCATTTGAATTTCCAACATTACTTCATGCTCAATACTTCGGCAAAAGGATTATGCTGTCCGTGTAATTCAGACCAAAGATTTCAGAACATTTCCGAATCTTTCTTCTCCCTCACTTAACATCAGATGAGGTAACATCTTTCCAATCCATCTTTCGTCAGTCTTGCTTCTATCAGGGTCCCACAATGCCATGTGTCTGTTCTTATAATCACTTTTTAATGGGCTCCCTGCCCTCCTTCCTTCAATTCCTTCAACCTGCTCTGTACAGTTAGTTACCAGATTAGTGTAAGGAGTCACTTCTAACATCCTCTACACCTAGAAACCTTCAATGGTTTCCAATGTCTCAACCAAAAAAATCCAAACTTTTTATCCAGGCTTTAAGAAATGCTTCATACTCTGACCTCGAAATGCTAGTTATCTTATCTCTATGTGTAACTTCCATGTTTACCAGATTAGCCTGTTTTGTAGTTTCTCAAGCATGTGATATATACCTTAAATCTAAATACCTTTGCTGATTACATTTTCTTCCTCTAAAAGTGTCTTCCTTCACCAATCTGGTTTACAAGAAGACTATCTTTCCAATGATTCTGGTCCAAAGTTACTCTTACCTCCTCTGGACTGGTATAAATGAACTATACTGCCTTATAACATCCAGCTCTTAGGATGCAGTTATGTATATCTACACATACGTCTTTTTTTTTTTTAAGATTTTATTTATTTGACATACAGAGATCACAAGTAGGCAGAGACGCAGGCAGAGGGTGGGGGGCGAAGCAGGCTCCCTGTTGAGCAGAGAGCCCGATGTAGGGCTCGATCCCAGGGCCCTGAGATCATGACCTGAGCCGAAGGCAGAGGCTTTAACCCACTGAGCCACCCAGGTGCCCTACATATACATCTTTATCTGAAGAACTTGCTTCATGTATTTTTTTTTTTAATGTTTATTATGTTCTCTCTCAACTCTTTGAAGGATCAAGCAGTATGCATTTGTGTCCTCCACAGCACATTATCTATTGCCATACAAATTGTGCAATCGGTAGTTACAAATGATTGCAAAGACATCATTTTCAGGGATTTTCATAAATATTAAAGGCACATTTCTAATGAGGATGAAGATCGAGGCAGGAACATTTTTTCATGAAGCATTCTGACAGTCCTTAGAGTTCTCTCAAATTCTCTTAGGATCTCTCTGTAGCTAGCTAGATACATATACCAAATTATAGATACATACACACACACACACACACACACACACACAAAGTGAAAACACCTTAGTTTACTCTTAAGACTCAATAAACCCCATTTCAGTGGCCCTAAAATTATTTCTGAATTTTACAAGATGGTCCGACTTAGATGTACTGGCCTAAGTCACTTTATAAAAAGTAGTTTTATTATCATTTATGCCAACTTGTAACTCATAACAATAAAAAAAACCCCGATGTATGTATCTGTCTCTACCATGTTTCAATTTCCAAGAAATCTCAGGCTCAATGACCTGAGTGATGATATACTAGGTTTCTGATTCCATGCCGACCCAATTTAAAGAGGATCCGAGGTCATAGTGAGGTGCCTACGGAGCTCAGAGGAAGTTCTCTGCTTCCTTACACCTCTACCTGATTAGAGTCCCCGACAGAAAATAAACAAATTATTAAAGTGATTGTGGGAGAACGCACAATCTCTGCTACCATTTCGTGTGCGTAAGATTCAAAGACATTGAAAAGATTTTGCTTAAATATAAGATTAAAATGATGCAGTATTAAAAATTTCCATAGAGTTACTCAACTTTGGGAATTTACACATCCACTACTGGAATAAAAACTGATTAATGAATAAGCATGCATTAAATTCTCTAGTTAGCCAACTTCTAATTCCTGTGCTCTTGAAGTGTTTTAGTATTTCAAAATAAAACAATGTGTACATAATCTTTAAGTATATTTCTGGCTAGTAGTTTTAAATCTGCTAGCCCACTCGGGCAGTCTCTAAAAGTCACTCTTCCATTCTTTCCAGAGTCATGGAGTTTTAGCCTTGCAGCTAGGTACAGGCATGTTACTTACTAAGTCCTTGTCAGTGGACTTAAGGCAGAAGTGATATGAGTACGTTCTGGGCCTCTTGGTTAAAAGAAATTGCTTGCCCTCCACTTCCTTCCTTCCCAACAGGCTGGAAGGCAGAAGTAGTGGTGACCCTAATTCAACCAAGCACTTAAGGACAACTTCCTAAAGAAAGGCGGAATAACAATATGGAAGGAAAGTAGGTCCCTGAATAACAGTGTGGAGTGAAAATTGCTCTAAGAGTCTGGACCCCTCCCTTTTAGGCTTTTAAGTATGATAAAAATGATCTAATTTAGGGGCACCTGGGTAGCTCAGTAGGTAAAGCTTCTGACTTCAGCTCAGGTCATGAGCTCTGGGTTCTGGGATGGAGCCCCATGTGGAGCCCTGTGTCCCTCATGCTCCATGCTCAGCAGGGAGTCTGCTTCTCCCTCTCCCTTTCCTTCTGCCCCTTTCTCCCTGCTCATGCTCTCTCTCTCTCAAATAAATAAAATCCTTAAATAAATAAAATAAATAATCTTACTTAAATTATTTGGGCTTCTTTTAGAAGCTTAGTATCTACTTTAATTCACCTAACAAATATTTTCTTAGACAATATAAAAGTAGAAAAATAGATTGGGGTTTGCTTCATCTTTGGGGGAGGAATTTTGCTCCTATCAACTAAAAGAAACAATCCAAATGCAGCCAGTAGCAAGGAAGACATGGAGAAAAGAAGAGACCATGAAAAAGCAGAAACTGGTGAACATACACATGTGCCAGATTTTAGCATAACAGTAATTCTCCCTTTTCTACATGTATGTTTGATGAATAAAGTCAACCAAGTATTTCCTAGTGAGAGAAGCTGGATGAAGACAACTCAATCCCATCTTTATCACACACAACTTGATGATTCAGTCCACTAAGATCACCAAGATGAGATGCTGCACTGACTCCTCAGCAGTGACATCAGCACTTGGGCTTCCATACCCATAACACTTAAGGCTGTCACTCAAATCCATGACCATCAGAATCTTCCTATTAGCCTTCTCCTACATTTTGGTCATATCTCAGAAATTGGATTTTCTATACATAAATATTTCTCTCTTCTAAAATCTGAAGTCCTTCAAATAAAAGGCAGAAATAAAAATACTCCAGACTCTCTTCCCCTCCCACAAAACCCAATTCAGTACACCACAGAAACAAAAAATTATGATCAGTTTTTTCACTTAAAAACCATCTATGTTTAGAAAGAACAATTCATTGTGAGCAAGATCCAGATGTTTTTAAAAGCATGAATATCAAAATGTTCTTTAGATTATTAGTTTAGATATTTAACTCCTAAAACTGAAGTTAAAAAAAAAATGTAATCAAAATGTGATGCTTGACAGTGATGGCAATTATATTTATATTGAAATCCTTTTCTGCAAAGGATCTGGCTTTACACTTTATACAGAAAACTGAAGCTAAGAGTAAGCTCCCTGGATTTCCTGCTTGGACAAAAGCTTATCTGCATCTCTAGCCCACTGCTGCCCTCATCTTTAAAGAGGTATTTCCTTCTCCTATCTTTGAACACCATCCTCACCGCCTTCTGAGACCCTGCTCCAACAGTTTTTCTCTAGTCTATTGTATTAGGCATCACCCCTGCTCTCTTTAGATATATAATATGCCCAAGTGTCTGTCATCTTAAAGAAACATTTCCTGATGCTTTTTGTTTCTTCTAAAGCCAAACTTCTATCTCAAGAGTGGTCTTTCCTCTAGGTCTTCACTTCATTTCTCAGTTACTCCCCGGCCCTTTGGATTCTAATTACATTACTTTCTCAAATATCCCTAATGACCTCCCCAGTGACAAATCTAAGGGACAGTTTTAAATCCTCAAATTGCTAACTTCTTCACAAGTGAAATTATTTTCCCATCTACTTGGACTCATCGGGTTTGCCTTCTGATTCTTTTACCGCAGGCTCCTTGTCACGCTCCTCACTCTCTGCCTACTCCTTAAAGGTTAGCATACCCCAGAGCTACATATTGGCTCCCCTTCTTTTTCATTTGGTCCTCCTTTCATATTCTAGGTCTTCCAAGTGCAATTTCATTCGATCTCTTGTTTCAATTCTCACCTATTGCTGATGACTCCCAAATCTATAATTTAGTTCAGACCTATTTTTTGAGATACAAATACAATTTTTAGTGGATACCTCCACTTACTTATACATGACTAAGAAATAATGTCCAAATTGAACTCATTATCTCTTTCTTCAACTCCATGATAACTGACCCTTCTGTTTTCTCTCTTTTGATGAAAGGAAACACCTATGGTCCCATAAGAAACCGGGAAAGAAGACAAGTGAACGCTGACCCTGGGTTGTGCACCTTTGACTGAGATAGAGAATACTGGTCTATCTGAAGCTTTCAAATAAAAATGGGCTGTAAAGAATTATATTGCTTTCCTGTGATGCTTTTTACATATAAAATACTAACTATCCAAATAATAACTTTTTCACATGTCTTTGTGAGACACAATTGTAAAATTGATGTTCCATAAACAAACATGGGTCAGGGGACTGTGAATTGGTAAGAATGGTGGAGGCAGAATTTTGTAAGTTAATGAGAAAATCAGGCAGCACGAAGTATGGATTTCTTCTAACCTCATTACTGCGTTTTATAAACTAATACATACTTTTAGGTAGAATATTCTAAATTCACTATAATACTTATAGCTTGTCAATAAGTCTAGTTAATTTAGAGTAAGAAATTTAAAAAAATACAAATTGGAATAGGAACTGTAATCCCAATAGCAATGAGTCCTTTCTTTTTTTTAAAAGACTTTATTTACTTATTTGACAGAGAGAGATCACAAGTAGGCAGAGAGGCAGGCAGAGAGGGAGGGGGAAGCAGGCTCCCTGCTGAGCAGAGAGCCCAACGTGGTATTTGATCCCAGGACCCTGAGATCATAACCCCAGCCAATGGCAGAGGCTTTAACCCACTGAGCCACCCACCCACCCCATGTACTTCTTAATAAACATAAACTGATTCTCCTTTAGATTGTTATTTAGAGCATGTAACTATTAACTCTTTCTAGAAATATGACCCTCTCCCCTTGGTGTTCCACTAACAAAACAACAGTTAGTAAAAAATATTTAATAATCTATAGGGCAGTTCAAAACCAAAATATTTATAAAATTAAGAAAATGTGAGTGATGAGAATTATAGGCACAGTTAATATTCCTCAGAAGCCATAATAAGTCCTACATTGAACAAAGAACTGAAGTTATTCAAATGTGGGTATCTGGCCGATATCTTCTCAAAATGAACAAAGTGTACCTGCCCCTTGGCAGAAAACAACTGACAGTGCTAGTAGCTCAGCGGTCCCCAAATGGAGCTGTTTTGACCCAGCAGGTGACATCTGGCAAGGTCTGCACACATTTTTCAGTTCTCACCACTGGGATGTGTGGAGGGATGCTACTAGTTAGAGGTCAGGGATACTGGTTAATATCCTACGTGTACAAGCAGCCTCTTATGACAAGTTGTCTGGCCCAAAACAACAACAGTGTCGAGGCTAAGAAATCCTGTGGCAGCTGGTGACAAAAGTTAAGCTTTCAAGCAAAAATAAAAAATTTTGGAAAACTCAATCTGCCCCCATAAGTCTGACAGTTTCCCAATATGTAAAGACTTCTCTGATGAGATCAGTAGTGATATTAATGAATGTCAATTTCTGATATTGTATAATAAAATGTGTCAACATCTGGAAGGTCCACATAACTTAGTGATGAATATATTTCCAATGGCCAATGCATGATGATATATAAATATATAAATGGATTTTAATGTAGCAGAACATAAAAAGTTCACTGCTGTGGTTTCAGATTTCTTATTAGTGTGGTATTAAAGAAGAACACCCACAGTCTTCTAAAAAAGGCTCTTAAAATCCTCCGTTTTCAAATTACATATCTATGTAAACCTGGGTTTTCTTTATACATTCAACCAAAAGAACATATTCAACAGATGGATTCAATAGCAGATATGAAAATCCAACTGTCTACATTAAGCCAGATATTTTTAAAAAGTTGCAAAAATGTAAAATACAACTCTATACGTTTTGGAAAAAGGGTTATTTGCATTAAAATACATTATTTATGTTACCATATGATGGGCTTCCTACTCTTACTTTCAAATTAGTATTTTAAAATTTCCCAGTAAACTGGTGTATTTATTGATATTGGCAAATGTCACACAAACAAAAGCTCTTTGGGGGTTCCCAATAACTTAACAGTAAATGGAGTTCTAAGACTACAAAGTTTGAGAATCACTGATTTCTCTATATAGTTCTTTAATGCTTGCCTCTGTATTATTTAATATACATTTTTTCCAGGCCCTGGACATTATATTAAGTAAACCTCCAGTCACAAATACAAAGAACAGAGTATTTGAAATCGCCATAATAAGACAAATCTTCTGTTCTTTACAGGATCAGCTGAAAGCTATCATAAGTATACATGTCCCTGAAATGTGTTTGAAATTACTGTTTGCCAGTGAAAGGAAGAAGCAGTTTAGATTATCAGGTACTGCAGTTTAAAACACAATAGTTGCCATGAGTGCTGAGCTGAATACTGCCTAATATACTTCCAAGTATCACTTAATACAATTTAATGGAAATGAAGCCAATGCAAGGAAGTATTTCCAGCCTTTGCCAGGTACTTCCTACGTCATCACAGCCACCTTTTAATCGCTCTTATCTTCAAATATGCTGCCATTTAAAAAATGTTATATGCCATTCAGTCTTATCAACTCTCTATATATGAGTTTATTAATGAATGAAAGCTCTTTCCAGTTAAAGATATGGAGTTATTTACAATAAAACAACATTATTTAACTAATGAGGTCCCAGAATGTTGCCAATACTTGTATCATGAGAAACAAGACAAATTATTAAAAATGTGTATGTTTCAATACATTTCAAGACCAAAAGGTCCATTTTGCCTATTATAAAGCAAAGTAATTGTTCTCTTTAATAAAGCATTTGTAGATGGCCCTGTCTTCATGAGAATTAATGTAATACAAAAGTATTTTGCTGATTTACTAATATCACATCTAAATAAACAGGTATATTAATATGTATTTTATAATGACATAAAACCAAAGACAAAACCAAAAACAAACCAAACCCTATCATTATCAGGGTGAAGAATGGTTAAGTCTCGAGGCTCGGAGGGCATATCTACCTAAATCTTTCAAATATGAAAGGAAAATGATGTTAAAGTATTTGCCTGAATTTTTCTGTAGGTATTGAGAATGCAACTTGGGAACATCTCTCATATACAAATGTTGGGTAGAATATTGTATTCCCTACCTCCTTTTTAAAGGGAATAGAGTGCTTAAGAGTACCTGGGTTTAAATTCCAGCTCTACCATTTACTGGTAGTACAATGCTGTACAAGGTACTTAACCTTTCTGTGCCTCAGTTTCCTTATCTGTAAAATAAAGACAATAACAGCAGCTACCTCACAGAACCATTGTACAGGCTACCTGAAAAAATACATATAAAACAGTGCTTGTTATAAATGTGAACTAATAGTGTTATATTAAGTGTTACTATTACCCAATTTCCCAAACTATATAGGTCAGCCACCACTAAACCATAGTATCCAGGACTGACAGTGACAGATGGTGCATGTAGGAACCAATGGAACTGGAAATCTTCTCTTTACCCACACTAATACTCCTTTGGTCAAAGGAGAGAGATGGATATTAACATCTATCAAGTAAAAACACTATAAATCAAAGGGCTAAAATTTAAAAAAAAAAAAAAAAGGAAGGAAGGACGGAAAGAAGCAAGAAGGAAGGAGGAAGGGAAGAAAGGGAAGAAGTGTTGGAGTGAATTTAGAAATAACTATCAACAAATTCTAAAGTACCAGATCACAAGAGTTGTATTACTCCATTTTTCCATTTTATAAAATGCTGTTGAATCACCATAATAACCTAAGTATACATATACATTTTAGAAGATTAACTAATACTAAGAGATCAGTAGATGCCATCCACCCCCCCCCCCCCCCCAAAAACACAAAAGGTCTGGTCAATTATCTGTGTTTGGATCAGTACCTTGTGCCTAAAGCTTTAAGACTAAGGAAAGGAACAGCAATTTCTAGAAAAGAGAAAAAAGTAAATAAAACAAAATAAATCACCTCCTCATGTGACACACAAGGCACATAAAACTTAAGTGAAAAATTGCTGGATGTTAACTATTATATCAGGTATCTCGCATCATGATTACACAACACTTTAGGTTCAAAAGGTGCAGAATTCACTCATTCAACTCATTTGCTAAGCACTTACCAGATGAACTAGGCACTGTGCTAAACACTAGGGAAACAAGGAAGAATGAAATCTAGCCCCCGCTTCAGGAAGTTCAGAACCTCCTGGAGAAGACATATGGAAACAAATAACTCAAATACCACAAATAAATGCTTTAAAAAGGGGGTTTGAATGGAGTGCTCCAGGAGCCTTAAAAGTATGACTAACTGCCTCTGGGGCACCAGAAAAGATTTCACTGAAGAGTTAACATCTGAGCTGGCCCTAAAAAGTGGACAATTTTCCAGAGTGAAGGAGAAACATTCTAAATATGGGGAACAACACATGTGCCCAAAGTACATGGTGACAGTAAGCATGGAGGACAGCAACACTTCTTGTGGCTGAAGCACTGGGCGTCTGAGGGAAAAGGCAGCAGGAGAAGTCAGTCTCAGATTATGTCAGACTGTGTCTCTTGTGCTTTGAGCCAACTTGTGAGCAATGGGGTCCCAGTAAAAGTGTCCCACAAGTAAAGTGACACATCAGTTTGGTTTCTCAGGAAAATAAAACTGGTGCTACTCTGGGGGATGCACTTAAAGAGAAGACAACCCAATTCTGAACCTGCTAATAAGAACGAACTCTGGGACTATTCTCATCTCATCTGAAAAATACCAGCTGCTTCAGCAAAACGGTGTTCCCAAATCGATGAGCACAAATCACAAATCAATATAAACTGCCACCATCGAGACTAAAAGAACCAAAGTACAATACACAAAACTCCTGATATGAATGAAGAATTACAACAGTCTCACAGAAAATCGTTAGGACTATAGTAAGAGAAATATTCAGCCCTGGAACCAAAGTAAAGTATCTTTTTGAAAGAACAAAAAATTATGTGTACACCAAAATATCAACTATAAGTTTTACTTTTGCTTCTTTATACTTTTGGGTTCTTTTCAAAATTTCCACAATAAGTAAGTAGTACATTAATAATAAAAAAAATTTTTAAAAACATACTGTTCATTGCAGTTGATAAACAATTATCTTTGTAAACATCCTAAAACTAAAATATTACCTTTTTGTCTCCTTGTTTTCGTCTTCTTAACCCTGGTCTATAATCATCTCCAAATCTCAGAAAGTAATAGTAAGAAACTAGCCTCTCGATAGGATCCCTTATGACATTAATGTAAATTGGCTTCTTCTTCACACCAAATCTGAAACAGAGCGAAATGTAAAAGGTAAAATCTCTATTTTCATTCTGTTTTGGGGTATCCTGAAATTAAAAGTTTGAGGTATAAATTCTATAAGGAAAGAAGAACATGAATTTATTTAAATAAACTAGAATATGTGGAGATAAGGAAACTGTTTATGATTATTTATGTTACAATACAGTACATGCCAGCACTGTTCAATACAGTGAAACAGGAAATAAGAATTTAAAAATTACTGCTGAAGATAAAGAAGAGAAGGGAAATTTGAATGAAAGACAATTTTAAATTTTACTGTCAAGAATTACATAAAACATTTTAATTTTATGTAGCAATAATTTTTCATTTCTGGCCCACCAAACCAGGCACCCGTTATCAATAGATACGTTAAATCCATACAAGTGTGACCACTAGAGTCTACCTTCTGCTATTGCTGATTTTAAAGACAAGAGCAAAAGACACTTGGTTTTCAGCACTGTTTCCTTGGGGAATGAGAAAGAAGTGAAGGAACAGAGGAGACAGAGAAGTCTTTTACTTTAGCAACCCATGCAACCCTCGGAATCGTCCAGCTGCCGCCTGTTCTAATATCCTCACTTGTTCCAGTCTTGAAACTTTTCGTGTTATCTTCACCTCTACTTTCATTTATTCTTCATTTAGTACAGTAACCAATTGTTTAGAGTTTTCTGCTGTCAGACTTCCCCACAGATCTGACCTGTCCTCATCACTCCCTTCTTTTCCACCACCGCCCTCTCCCAAGGTGTCTTGTTGGCATCACTGCAATAACCTCATTGGTTTTCTTGCAGCGATGTCTCTCCTTTTCAATCTACCTTCCAGGCCAATCCCCAACTGATATTACTAAAACAACATTTATTAGATCATTCTTCTTAGGAACTTGGAATCACTCAACTGTTTATGTTGACATCAAACCCAAACTCCTTTGGTTTCTAATGCCTTCTGGCCTATGTCTCAGGTACCATCTTATTGACCTTACTTTACTTTTAACTGTCCTCAAAGAAGAAACCATCTGTTAGAGTTAGGCCCACCCCTTCTACCTCTCCCAGCATATAACACATTCCTATTTCTCCTTACATGACTCTGCTCATTCTGTCTTCCTTAACTAGAATGTCATTCTCATTTTTCTATTCTTTCTATTACATTAATTCATTTGAAAAATACTTTTTTGGTGCACCCAGTACATGCCTGCACTATTCTCATACTAGGAGTACAGTGGTAAGAAAAAAAAAAGACAAAATTCCTTGCCCTAGTGGAGCCAACATTCTATTTGGGGGAGACAGAACATAAAAAATAAGTAAATATGTGAGATGGTAAAAAGTACTAAGGAAAAAAAAATGATGCAGTGAAAGGGAATAGGGACTGCCAGAAGTGGGGAGAGTACACTTCGAAATAGGGATTTCCAGGCAGGCCTCTGGAAGAGAATGTTCCTGGAGATGAAACTCCAGGAGTATGAGGCCCCACCCCTTGCAAGCTGCTAACTGCCAGGCATTTTCAAGAATAGCAAGGAGATGAGCCTGGCTGCAGCAGAATCAGAAAGTGAGTAGGGAAAAGGGGTTGGGGTGGAACAAGTACAGATCAGAGGTTTACAAGCATCAGGAGGGAAGCCAGAGTCAGCAGAGAAGTGTAACGATATGGGCTGCAATGTACGAGACGGTAACTATAGTTACCAACAGTGTATTGTAAATCTGAAGTTGCTATGCAGAGTAGATTTCGAATGTTCCCACCTGAAGAACAGCAACAGGATGGTAATTGTGTGACCTGAAGGATGTGTTAACTAACCTTACAGTGCTAAACACCAAACAATACATGTGTATCAAATCATCACACTGTATACCTCAAACTCACCCAATGTATATGTCAATACATCTCAATAAAGCAGGAGAGAAAAAAACCACCATTGGCTGCTGTTTGGGAACACAATGCAGAGGGGCAATAAAGAAGTCTTGTAAAGCCTAGGAAGCTTAGGGCTCCAGTGCTATCTGCTTTCATGGACACCTGCACCCAGGAGATACTGCTCTCAGGCAATTCCATTCATGGCTTATCCTACTAGTGTTTCTCTTGTAAGTCTTACAAGCCATCTGAGAACAGGCATAGCACTGTATACTTCTTTTATGTATTTCATAGGGCCGAGTAGACATAAATACTTGCCCGCTGATTAGTACTAATTTGAAAGATTAAAAAAAATTAGCAATCTCTCCTATAATAGGAATCACGATAAGAAATGAGAGACCTAAGCTTCAGTTGTATGACTCTGATAAGAGACAGTTAAAGTTGCTTATTCTTTTAACCACTCTTGATATGTTCATTCATCTGTTCACAGAAACCTTCAATTTTAGCTCACAGCTTATAACTTAAATTTCCTTTCTTACTAAAATCTTTTTCCAAAGGCACTAAAAAACATATAGCTAAACTAACCAATTTCACATTTCCCCATTACTTCTGCCCACTGCAATCAATGTCTTATACTCAGCAGGCACTCTATAAATGTTTTCTACTTGGTTCTTAAGCAAATGAGCAGTGAAAAGAGAGAGTATAGAAGAGAAAAAGCAAGGTGCCTGGATAGCTCGATTCTTTCAGCCTCTGAATTACTGAAAATTAACGAACCGGGAAATTCCTAATTTACAAATACGTTATATTCTATAAGAACCATTTGTGTGTGAGAAGGGGTCAGCGGTCTTCTAGCTCTTTTCTCACCACTAAGTGTCTCAAAGTCACTAAAATTCTGTGTATATAATGAAATACTGCAAACTACAGAAAGTCCCCTTGTCAAACATCATTGTATTAAAGCTGTGAGTTGGTTGATCAGAATAGGTATGCATTTTTTTCACTCAACTCAAAACCGATAATGCAGTAAACAATTTTCTCACAAGTTTTTAAAAGAGGAAGCAGTATCATTGCCAAATATATGGCACTGCCACCTTAGACATTACAGTAGAAGCTCCATGAGGGCAGGGACTGCTTCCCTCTTATTCATGGCTTTATCATTAGTGTCCAGCACAGTGCCAGGCACACAGGTGTCAAATATCACAGAATGAGTTGAATAGACTGCTGGGAAGTAACCACTTAGGCAGCCTTTCTGTAGGACAGAGTACTCAGCAGCAAGAGGAGCCAGGGTCGGGGGGGCGGAGGGAGACATCAGAAATATACAGTTGAGGGGCACCTGGGTGGCTCAGTTGCTTGAGCTCTGGACTCTTGGTTTCAACTTGGGTTGTGATCTCGGGGTCGTGACATCAAGCCCCGTGTAAGGCACCACGCTCAGTGTGGCATCTGCTTCAGATTCTCTGTCTCCCTCTCCTTCTGCCCTTCCCACTCATGCTCTTTCTCTCTCTCAAATCAATCAGTCTTGAGAAGAGATGAGAAGAGAAAAAGAGAAGAAAAACAAAAACAAAAACAAAAACACATTTGCTACCTTAACTGAGAGAGTGGAGAGTCTTAATACTAGGTAGTTACAAAGAGGGGAAAGCACAGGATGATGGGACAATGACTCCAACCTTAAAACTGTGAGACTGCCTGGGAACCCCTTTACCATCTCCATTAGCTAGTGACTACCGCGAGTCATTCTCTTGGGAATTACCTCCTTCCCATATAATCTCCCACCACTGCTTCCTCTCTTTTCCTCCCCACCCTCCCAAGTCCCTGACATGTGGGACAGACAGCAATTCTTACCAAGTGGCACTGAAAAGGAGATATGGCACTTTACAAAATTCTTCTTGCTGTCTGGAAACGACTTTCTGGGGCATGGCTCTGGTGGCATTTACATGTATGAAGTATGATTTGAATGAGATAACATGTATGAACTCATTCTGAAGATGGATAAGACTCTTATTTATATATTAGGGTATGGTTATATAAACATGGAGGCAAGAGATTCTAACAGAAAACAGGCATGACAAAAATAGCATCTGGGTCATTCAACTCGGCTTCTTAGGAAACAAGCATCCTTTTAGGTTTGTGGGTTTAATTCTTCTGCCAACCAGGTAGTTTTGCACAGGGAGAAAATGTTCTCTATGGTTGTGAACTCCACATTTAACCCTGGCTGGGCATCTGAGCTGTTCCTCGGGAGGGCTCAGGTAAAGAAAAGATAATCCATCTTCATTCCAGAGATATAAACTATTATTGACCTGTTAGAACATGATCTTCCTAGGAAGAGAACAGCACATTTGGTAGGAAGCTGTGATGTTCTATAAAGATTAAGAGGCAAAAAATATAATCTTAATAGCAGGTTTGTAAGAAGATATTTTAGAGACCTTATTCTTGCCACATCAGCATATGGGGTATGGCAAAGCATGGAACATGATCTAGGCTCATGTCTTTACACCTACACTCTACACAATTGGGATAAACGAGTACACGTTGAGAATGGTTAAAAGAACAAGAGTGCATACTCAGAACATTTGAATGGGACCTGGTCGTCTGACTGGACAAAGCCTACATGGAACGTGATGAAGCTGCAAGAGGGCTGACTAACCTTTGGAAAGCACAATGCTTTGTGATTTCTGCTTCATCCTAGATTTAACCTCTCTAGGAAAGCAGCGGTCTCACTGGGGACACTGATATCTTATATATAATTACTCTGGACTGTCTTGGCCCTAAAGGGTTCAGAGAAACTGCCAAATCCTTCCCCATGTGGCAGGTTCCCGTGATCTTGTTTCAAAAACAGAGAATGACCTGTTGGTATTTGTTGGTCCCACTGGTGATGTTGTGATTTTTGCAGTAGTTATTTACCTCTTAAAAAGGGCATTCATCTATTATGCATCTGTTAGAATTGCCCAAACTTTAAAAAAGGAAAAAAAAAAAAAAAGCCCTAACAATACCAAATTCTGGCAAGAATGCATGGCACCTGGAACTCTCATACACTGCTGGTGAGATTGCAAATAGCACAGCCACACGAAAAAACAGTTTTGCAGTATTTTATAGAGTTACTCTACAACCCAGCAATCCCACATTCTATACACCAAAGAGAAATGAAGACATAGGTCCACAAAAAATCTACATGCAAATGTTCTAGCAGCTGTACTCATTAGCACCAAAAGCTGGAAACAATCTGAGTACTCAGAAACTGGTGGATGGATGAAGACTGTGGTGTATCCACACAATGGAATACTGTTCCTCCAAGAACTAACCACTGATAGATGCATACATTGGACAAATGTCAAAAGCCTTATGTTAAGTGAAAGAAGCCCAACTCAAAAGACCTGGTGACTGATCAATGTATGTGGTGAAGAAAGGGGTTATCCAAGATGACGCTAGTTTCTGGCTTTGATATCTTTTTTTTTTTTTTCTTAAGATTTTATTTATTAGACGGAGAGAGAGAGAGCAAGCGAGCAAGAGCACACCAGCAGGGGGAGCAGCAGAGGGAGAGGAAGAAGCAGGCTCCCTAATGCTGGACTCCATCCCAGAACCCTGGGATCATGACCTGAGCCGAAGGCAGACGCCTAACCGACTGAGCCACCCAGGTGCCCTCTGGCTTTGATGTCTTGGTAAAGAAAAATGGGCAAACTTCCCCAAAGGGAATAATGGGGGCAAAGACAGAGTCCTGAGCAATGCCTTATTAAGAGTTGAGAATAAGAAGGGCCAGCATGGATTCAGACAGGGAGCAGAAAACACCAGAAAGACAACGTGGTAACTGAGAGAAGACAGAATTATAAAAGAACATAACACTGCTTTGTGTGAGACATGAAACCTACTGCTTCACATACATTATCATATTTAATCCTCACAACCACCAGGAAGTAGTTATTTTAATTAGTGTCACTTCACAAATGGGGAAAAGGCAGATCTGCAGTGATGCGCCTGAAACCGCAGAGCCAGTAAGAAATGGGAGGATTTAATGGCAGATCTCCCTGCCTTGGGAGACTGCCCCTAAGCCATCTACAGCATCAGTGTTGTAGAAAGAGCTGGTCCAAGGTCAATAAAAAGGCAACTCTTGCATATTGCCTGTAATGATTACAATAACTTAAGAAATGTTTCTGTAATGTTGTGACATATTTGCTGGAAGTGAGAAAAAATGGTGCAAACACAAACTTTATTAGGCCTAAAATCTTGTCGTTTTAATACTCTCTAGGGTATTTCAGACCTAGTGAAGCTTTCAGTTATGTGTTTCTTGCCCTGACATATCTGCTCTTTACTGACTCACCTCAGTTGTTCTGAGAAAGACAACAGGGGTGGTATGGAGAAACCAGAATGACAGTGGTAAACACCCATATTCATTTCTGGGGATAACCACAAAGGCACACACCTGACATGCACCTGAATAAGACTGTTGTATCAAAAATAATTTTCACTGGGGGTGGAAGGCCTGGAGAGGGTGGTGGGGTTATGGACACTGGGGAGGGTATGTGCTATGGTAAGTGCTGTGAAGTGTGTAAACCTGGAGATTCACAGACGTGTACCCCTGGGGCTAAAAATACGTTATATGTTTATAAAATTTTTTTTTTTTAAATTCAAATATCTAAGACAGATGCTGACATGTCACCCATAGGTAGCTAGATTACAGAAAATCTCAGCAGACTGACGGAAATCAGCATTCACAAAGTTTTCTTTCAGCTGAATACTACTCACTATAAAGGAAAATATGACTGAAATAAATGAAAGAGGTGTTCTAATGTTTTTATTTTGTAAAGTTTGAAATCAAAGTTGAGGTAATAGATGCTGCTGGTAAGGAGTATGAATGTAAAAAGGGAGGATGATCTGTTTATAATGAAATATAATGAACTGATAAATACAGAAAAAAATGTGGCTTCAGTGAACTGAGGATAAGAACTACAACTTATTTATTCAACTTTATATTACCTGTACTCTATGACATTTTGAAAATGTCCAATCTATACAAATTTTTTAGTGAAAAATTTCTAAATTTATGACATTAGTGATATTTGTATCATTTTAAAAACTGTGCTGTCCACCAACTGAAATGAAAACAAAGGTAATTGAACACGAAAGAGAAAAATGAAAAAGGGAACGACAAAATGTGCTTAAAAAAAATCGGGAATAAGACTAAGTACAAAAAGCAAGACAGAACAGGAATACGAACTTGGAACAAGGAGAGGTTTCTGTTATGCTACAGTTCTGAATAAAACCAGAAAACTAGAGCCAAAACATGGCTTGAACACATATAGGTTTACAAATAAAATGTGTACTTCTTAGTGATCACTAAACCAGAAATCACTTTTCATTTTTTATTGTCTTTACCTGCTTCCTGGGTTTCTTGGGATATACTGAGTTTATATGCTTTAAGGGACTCTTTTAAGGCAACTGAAAAGCTAAGTGATTAAATATTTCTTTCACCAAATTTGATTGTTCTCTCCTGAAGGCAAGTATTTTAATGGATTCCACAAAGTACTATGGCAGTCAAGAATATGTTTTGAAGAATAAAAGTATTCTAAAAATTGGTAAGGTGATGTTTCTTTCCTCTTCCTTACTCTTCACAGTTACTAGGTCTGTCAAACTAAAATTTATTTTAAAAGATACTAGTTACATCTACAATAGTTCTTGACTATATACATCAAAATACATTCTCGCTAGGTGATTTCTTTCAGATGTTTGTTTAAAATCTTGTAAAAGTCTACTGAAATTTTTCACAATACTTTTCACTTCCAAAAACACGAGACCAATTATGAAAATATTCAAAACCTTAAACATTCATGTTAGTATTTAATAAATGAGATTAATCTTTTCAAGAAACTTTATACTTTTCAACTGCAAGAACCCCAGCATACACCAGAGCTTCAAGTAAAAGACTTGCCAAAAGCAAAAGCACTCAATATATTATTTTAATAATGGAAACCTCAAGTATTAGAAACTAAGCTGTGTGTGGAAAAAATAAATCATTTAGGTGGAAGGATAACAGACATTCAATTGAAGGATAATGCAGCCCTGAGGGAAAATATGCATATGAATGGAGTTTATGAAATTGGTTCAGTGCCTCTGCAAAGAAAAAATAATTAATTTATTTTAAAGCTACCTATAAAATGTTTTCAATATTGCAGTATGAATTATTTACAGAAAACTGTACATCTAATTTTAAAGCTACCATTTTACTGAAATATCTTGAGTACTATGGAACTAGAAATAAAAATACATTGTTTCATGTATGTAATATCTGGGAGATTCCCCTTTAATTACTTGCTCTTCAAAAAGTTACGGGTTAGTACCTAAATCAGTAATAATTCATTCAACTCTTTTTCTTTTCAAATTTAGTAAGTTAAAATAACTGGGATACCAACTTAATTTTCAAATTTGACACAGAATACTCTAGAGTTGACAAATACATGAGAGTATATTACTGTGAAATTATGACTACTAATGAAATGACTGAGGGAATATGTCTGAGCTTAAATCATTTTAAAAATACATTTTAAATATGTCTTTTAAGTTAGTAAGGCTGTTGGGGAAAAGATCTGGATTTGAAGTTTTACCATAATGCTACAAAAAAACATTCAAATGGATCCACAAAATAACCCATGTTTAGAATATTCCTCTTGCTCCCCTAAAATAAGTCACTTGCTTATACAAGACACATAAACAGAATGATAAATAACTTTAGAGTATCACCTATATTTAGTCTACTTCGAATTTCTAAAATTACTGTGACAATAATCAACTTATGAACACTAGAGGGCAGTAAAACACCAGAAGGTGTATTTAAATTACATCTCTAAATGTGGCAAAGGCAAGCCAGTACCTTTTTTAAAAAATCAGAATCATAACAATTTAATAAATATGTTTCTTTTTAGGTTGCTAAAGTATAAAGCATTCTTTAGCATGTCATTTTGGTACAACTTACTTTGCAAAATCCAAATAAGAAACATGTCCATGATAAAACCCTGGTTTCATCTCTTTCCAGGAAGTTATATTCTTTACAAAGCGTACCTAAAACAGAAGAACACACTCATTACTGAAGTTCAATATAAAAGAAAATGAAATCTGATGATAGCAAAATACTTTCCATTTAGACATTTAAAACAAATCACACCAGTTTGACAATTACAAAGCTTGAAACACAGGTTTCAACTAAGGAGAGCACAGTGTGATCTGTAATTACCAATTCATCACAGAGGGAGCTATTATCACCACACTCAGAGGAGTGAGAAAGAATCCTGAAAGAAAAAACCCACACAGTGCAATCATTACAATGCTGCACAGTAAGTAATTCACTTGGGTGAGGGGAGGGTGGGTACCAACACACGACCAAGTCTGTTTTTTACTCCCAGAGATTTGTTATTCATAAAAACTCATACTTATTAACGGCTCAACAAATAAAAACAAAAAGTAATCCTCAAACCAAAATGATTACAGAAAAGATGATGATTTTCAGAGGCCTTTAAAGAATAAAGAGCAGATATCATCAGCTCATTGATAAAAAAAGTATAAATATGCTGAAAAAATTTTTTTCTTAAAGCTTTTATTTATTTGACAGATCACAAGCAGGCAAAGGCAGGCAGAGGCAGGCAGAAGGGGGGGGGGAGCAGAATCCCTGCTGAGCAGACAGCCTGATGCGGAGTTTGATCCCAGGACCCTGAGATCATGACCTGAGTTGAAGGCAGAGGCTTAACCCACTGAGCCTCCCACCCTGCTGAAAAAAATTTTAAGAGCTGATTAATATAGAGCTTGATAAGCCTAAGTATCACTAGCTACAAAGCAGTGATACACTATTTCTCAAAGAAAAATGGCATGTATTTTTGATATGCAAATTTATGCATGATAAGCAGCAAACAGTTGAGAATGTCTTCTAGGGACTAGGTACAGTGTGGTGGTGAAGGTGGAAGGGTCGGAAGGGTCGGGAGCCCACCATCCTAAACTGCACTGAAATCTTCTGCAAGCTGTGACCTCAGCCTGGAGCACAGGCCTGTGAACTGCATATTTCTGACACCTTATCAATCTTGCATTTACATTTTAGAAGAGTTAGTCACATGGAGATACACTGGACCACTTCTACCAGATTAGTCAATAAATTAATGGCAATGAATGACGATGGATGCCTCCCAGAAAAGGCCTATTGGTAGTGCAGAGCACAAAACAGTGCAGAAGTAGCCACATGTCAGAGAAGTGAGCTAGGGAAAAACAGAAAGTTCTGGGGAAATTTATTTTTTAGGGGAGGCATTAATAACTCATATACTGTGGTGCCTGGGTAGCTCAGTCGCTTGGGCTGCTGCCTTCAGCTTAAGTCACAGTCCTTCAGCTTAAGTCACAGTCCCAGGGTCCTGGTGGGAGCCTGCTTTTCTCTCTGCCTGCCGCTCCCCCTGCTTGTGCACTCTTCATCTCTGACAAATCAATCAATCAATCTTGGGGGGAAAAAAACCCCTCATATTAAGGAAAATAATAGAGTTCTTAGAAGGAAAGTTATAGAAACCTTATCTTATTATCTTATACGTACAAACACATACTCTTAAATCTGAAAACTGAACGCAGATAAAATTAAGTTGCATTTTAAAACACACATTATATTTCAGCAGATGTTTATGATTTTTTCCCACTGGGAGAAAGAAAAAGCCAAAAAAAGTGTGATTTGAGGTTCCATGTTCCTTCCTATCTGTTAAGGTTCCAAAGAGAATGAAAATATCAAATGGCAAATGAAAAGAAACAGAAAATTAAAATTAGATAACCTAAAAACTGAATCCTTAAAAAAAATTCACATATTGAATATGAAAAGTCCTTATAAACTGTCACTTACTGGTAAATTATTTCATAAAAGCCTTTGGTTCTGTGAAAATCAGTTCCATTATTTCAGCCCAAAATGAGAGGGAAGTAGAAGGAAAAGAGAATAGGAATGGGAGGTGGTGGTTTAAGGATACTTAAGAAGGCATATTTAGCGATTCAGCTCTATTTTCCAGAAGCCCGGATTTAATGTGGATGTGATGGTGTGGGAGAGAAATGAAAGGAGGTGGCAGGTTGAAATCTGGGAAAATGGTGTTCTAGAAGCCACATGTTAGAAAGGATCAACAGCACCAACTTCAAAGTGCACGATAGTAAAAGACTCAGGTGGAAATAAGAGTTAGCTATAAATATAAACTTCAAGGATCCTTCTTTCTTCCACCTTTCTTAAGGACAGTCAGGGTTAAATTGAACCCTCTTAAGGACACACTTCCTTGTTCCATGTGTCCTTCACCGTCCAGTGTAGAGCTCAGGAAGCTAGATAATGCCTGGACTGCTGCAGGGCTTCTCAAACTCAAGGTGCAAATGAATCATCTGGGATTCTGGTCAAAATGCAGATTTTGATTCTGTAGGTCTGGAGTGGAGCCCAAGACTCTGCACTTCTAACAAGTCTCAACAGGATGGCAGGTCAGTGGCTCACACGGAGGAGCAAGGCTTGAGCATAGGTAGGTCCAGGAGTTACTGCTTGGCTTTATTTACACGAAGCTTGTTTTTGTACTGCTTTGCCAAGGGGCCCTGAGGTCTGTAAAAGCTCTTTGGCAAAGATACACTCTCATATTTCTTGCTTTTATGATAAGGAAAAAAATGTACTGAAATTGAACAGATTTTTAAAGATTACCTTGTAAGCCACTGCAATACATAAAACAAAAGTAAGGACAGGAGCAGAATGAACCCTGCCTACTCCGTCTCCTTCTACCCACAAACAGTGATGCCTGAAGCATTCTGAAACCAAAGCATTCCAAGAAACACAGTCTAAAAATGAATGAATTGGAAAAAAGGGTTGTGTTTCCAGTTGGGACTGAGGGAAGAGTTGAGTGATGGTGGAGAACAGAACAAGGCATGAACCTTCCACTGCTGTCATCAACTCAAAGTTTCTTGTTTACAGAATCAGCATTTTAGAGGTTGAAGGGACTTAGGATACCCTGTCCTTTTTATTTTATAGATTAGAACACTGAAGCTCAAAACCCACATACCTTAGATTTTGGCCCAATCATCCTTCTATATCACAAGATAATTTTCTTAATTTCTTATTGTTCAATTTAAGCAAAGAGGAAAAAACCCAAAAGGATGTGAAAAGAAGGGGGAGTAGCATTTGTATCATTATTTTGATCAACAAACTTGGGCATTGAGAATTTCAAGTCCTATCCACTGCTAAGAAAACCCCTTAGGTCCAGTCATTCAAAATTCCTCATCCCACAAGCTTTCAAAGCTCTGTTGATACGGCTCTCAAAATTGTTCATCTTCTTCATCATGTTCATTATAACCTCCACGTCCAATCCACGCTGTTCACTATTCTCGTACTGGACAACCATTTTTGCAATTATGACCACTGACTTACTCTTGCCTTTTTATTATCCTGGGTAACCACAGGGACTGCTGAACACTGCTAGTCAAAAGTAAGAGACCTGGTTTAAATGTTGATATAAGACCTTGCATTTTATTTTCTAAATTCATTCTGAGGTAAATTCACATGGGTTATTATTGCTTTTAAATTCTCTATACTATTATGTTAAAGTCTGTTAAAACATACAGAATCTTTCTCTAATCTCGCAACTATGAGAATACTGAAGGTTCCATATTTAATATATATGTACATATGTTTTTTTCTTTCATCTCATCAACACTTACAGTAATGTGTTAAAGTCTCATTAATAAAGCTGTGGCTGATTTACAATTTGCAATAAATCAGAAGATGCTGAGCTGAGACTGACCTTTCCTTTACAAAAAAGAAAAAAGTGCCAAGCAAACAAATGATGTCAATAAGGTTCAAGTGGTTGTTCAGACTAATCTGGAGAATAGGCAGAGCATTAAGAAGAGTCATTTACATACTGCTGAAATTCTATGACCATCCTTTGACCCCCTTTGAAGAGCAACCTTTTTAAAAAGTTTCCTTTTCAGGGCACCTGGGTTGTTCAGTTGGTTAGGCAGCTGACTCTAGATTTCAGCTCAGGTCACAATCTCAGGCTCATGATCTCTGGGTCTGGCTCTATGCTCAGCAGGCAGTCTGTGTCCTCTCCCTGTTCCTCTGGCACACTCCATTAAAATAAGTAAATCTCCAAAAAAAAAAAAAGTTTCCTTTTCAAAGTCTGAATTTAGCCACTTCTCCTTTTACCAAGTTAGCTGGTTCTCCCCAAAGTGCCCCCTGCAGAATTTCTCTCTCTTCCTCCCCACCCCCCCACTCTCACCCTTTCATCTGCCAGCCTCACTGCAGTTCCCCTCCACCATTTTCTGCCCTCTCACCTCTCCTGCACCACTCGCCTAGTCTTTCAGTTTTTCTTCTGGTTCTCCTCTGCAGTGGGACATCCTGCTCAAGACCTCGAGATAAGGCTCTGGAATAGGTAGGAGTGGAAGTGGAGGTCAGGTGAGCAAACCGGCACGCCGTTCACTGTCTGGACTCTCACTGACGACACTTGGCACTAGTGAAAGGGAAGGTGAGTAGATGAAAGGAGCAAAGCATAATCATGGTGAATGGACTTAAGAAGACTGAAGACGGAAGAGACTGAACACAGTGGCTCAGGGAGAAGAAATAAAGTCACCACAGTGAATTTATTCAAAGAGTATTTCCATACTCTGATTGAAACAGGCTATCAAGAAGGATGTTTCAGAAGTAGTTGGTAGATATACTAGATGAAAAGAGATGTTTTTATAGCTAGCCTGGAGCAGATCTGAAACTGTGATTTCTGTCAGGTTTTATAACTCAAGCAGAGTTAGGCTAGCAAGTCATCAGAGGAGACCTTTAGGGAAAATACAAGCGATGTAGGGAGTAGTGCTGTGATTTATCTGCTAGTGGACTCAGACCTGAACCAGTGTGGCAGAAAAAGCTAAGAAAGCACCATCTCTTAAGAGTGTACCTAGACATACATTCTTAATAAGATTCATCTCAACATTAATTATCTGAAAAAACCTGTTTTCACTATCTGTGAGTAGGAATGTCATCCTGACAATCTTGGCCAAATTCCAACTTTGTAATTACTGCATGGTAAATGAATACTACTATTAACTTGGGTAACTACTATATACCAAACTCCTACTCATACCTATACTTAAATAAACATCCACTGTACAGCTGTGGGTAGTTTTATGACACTAAACTAGAGAGGAAGTGTTCTACACAAAAAGTAAAAGTGAATAACAACTGGATAAAATATAAAAAACATTCAGCAGCAACATAACATAATATTTCACCGAAATCCAGAAATTTCTGTTCAGTCCTTTCTGCAGGAGAAGGGTGGGTGTGTCCCAAATCACCTTAGTGAAGGGGAGAACATATTACCATCAATCAGAGGGGCTCATTCTACCAGTAATCATCATCACTGGCATTGTGCTCAACTAAGAACTACTTTTAGAACCTAAGTCCATTCATTTGTTCTCTCTTTCATTCATTCATTCAACAAAAAATTTATGGAGCATATGTACTGTGTCTCAGACACCATTCTAAACACAAGAATACAATGGTGAATAATATGATGAACAAGGTTCCTGCCTTTTAGGAGCTTATACAGAGGAAAAGACTAAACAAATAGAAAACAAACATATATTTTTATAAACATATATTTTTATCCCCAGGGGTACCTGGAAAAAAAAAAAAAAATAGAAAACAAACAAATCAGTAAGTAATAGGAAAGTTACATAAGGAATGATGACGGTGTACTATAACTTGGAAGAAGTATTTAATATATAGGATAGCCAAGTGAGGTTTTTCTGAGAGGCTGTCATCTCAAGGATGTTAAAAGGATAACATGAAGTCAATGGTGAGAGACCCGTCTAAGATAGACTGCTACGTGCAGAGGCCTTGAAATGGGAAAGGTTTGGTACATTCAATGAACCAAAGGTCAGTGTGGCTAGTAAACAAGAAGATGAAGTATTGGACATGGGCTAGATTTAAAAGGGCCTGTTGGCCAAGGTAAGGAATTTGGATTTTGACGGGGAGGTTAGAATATGAATTTAAAGCAAAGTACTTCACCATCCTGGGAAGTCTATAATACACAATTTCACATAACCCACTGAGAACTATGTTCTAGATGTTTGGTATTCAAACTGTGGTTCAAGAACCATAAGAATCAGTTTGGGCCTCAGGTTCCATCTTAGTCCTTTTGAATGGGAATCTTTATTTTTAACTGGCGATTGATATACACATTATAAGTTAGGAAGCACTCATCTTAGGTGTGGTCTGAAAAATCAGAATCTTCAACAAACATCAAGTCATGCAAAAGATCAGAAGGTGCCCTAATAGCGAATTAAAAGAAAAAAATTACTAAGTTGTCCTAGAAAGAATGCAAATTCTAGATATTTCTGATGTGTAGAAAGGAGTTAAATATGATCACAAATCTAAACAGATGAGTAGAAAAGAATTATGAAAGATCCTAAAAGACACTGCCACTTAATACCTGACAGTTACTTTATTTATTTATCTATCTATTTATTTATTTATTTATTTATCTATTGACAGTTACTTTAAAGACAAGATCTTCTCTAGAGCAGAGATATTTTCATGATAGCAGAGTAAACTTCATTTTCTAACTACAAGATCTAATGAATCACTGGTCTCCTACCAATCCCTACCAATTCACTGAGTAAAGCATGCCTCAAAGATAGAATTCCCATGACTGAGTATGTCTCCCTCTCATGGCTTACTCTTCCAAGCCTCATATTCTCAAACGTTTATCTTTTCATTCACTTGTTCGAACTTTCCCTCTTAATTTATTCCAATTTCTTAATTGTGAAAGATCCCTGAACTACAGAAAAGTTGAAAGAATACAGTCAACATCTGTATACTCATTCACTAAGATTCACTAACTTCCCATTTTTGCCTCTATTTTCTCCATATGCACACACACGCTTAATTTTTTCTGAACCATCTGAAAACAAAGAGCAGACATTTTTGATCAAGGATCCAGTTACTAATCACACATTACATTAGGATTTAAGATCTCTTAGTCTCCTCACCTCTAGCGAGGACTGCCAGGCCTCATCCCCAAACACACCTTGTTTGGTTGTCACAATGTTGATACTTTACAAAAGTTCAGGGTAATTATTCTGGAGAATGTTCTAACAAGATGGATTTGCCTGTTCGTTCAAGATCGTCTGGGTTAAACATTCTGGTGAGAAACATTTTGGGTTTAATAATTTGGTGAAAGGGACACTGGGGTGGCTTAGTTGTTAAGCATCTGCCTTCTGCTCCGGTCAGGATCCCAGGGTCCTGGGACCAGGTCCCACATTGGGCTCCCTGCTCAATGGGGAGCCTGCTTCTACCTCTCTCACACCCACAGCTTGTGTTCCCTCTGGCTGTGTCTCCTCTCTCTGTCAAATAAATAAATAAAATCTTTAAAAAATAAAAATAAAATCTTTAAAAAATAAAAATTAAAAATAATAAATAATAAATAATTTGGTGAAAATACCATAAAATGATGTTTTCTTTAAATAATCTTTATCATTTCTACATCTATACTTTACGTTCTATGTAAATTACAAATAAGCCTTCTGAAAGATGTGGCCTTGCTTTTTATTTCTTTAGGAATGTAGACAATCCCTGTATGTATTACATACTCAATAAATAAATGAAACCTTGAGAGCAGAGTGGACAACTGTTTCTAAGGATGGCAGAATATGCAGAGATAGCTATTACCTGCTCAACAGTTTCATATTCAACATATTTGGACCTTGCCTCTAAAATCTGAGAAATAATTAAGTATGTGAACAGTTTAGCACAGTGCCTTGTATATTATATATGAAATACATCCAAGAAAGAGCTGGAGCTAAAGAGTATTTCTCTACTTTGCCCCACACAAACATATTTTAAATGCTGCTGCTCATTATGTAATCTCACTGCTTTTAAGATGGTGTTTATGCTTCTCTTCTGATTTTTTTTCCTATATATAACTAACAAGCTATTGAAAGAAAAACAGCTTTATCTCATCCAAATGCAACTGGGAAAATCTATCACTACATGATGCCTGTAAATGTCATATGTGGGCAGCTTCCAGAGATTCTTATTTCATGAAAAAAAAAATGGTTAGTATCACTGTCAGACATCTTATATAGCTGTCATACAATTTTGTAATGCTGGACAGAAAATAAGCAAGGTAACTATTTTTCTAAAAAATACTACTGGGTAAGTCTAAAATTACTATGGGAGTATTAAGAGATGTTCCTTTAAGCCAAGATGTATTTTGAAAAGCAATCAAGCAAAGAAATTTAACATCTACCACACACTGTATAAAAATGGATTATTTAGGATACTTGCCCTTGGTATTCAATATTACATAATGAATAGTTTTTATGACCCACTTAGCTAAATAAGCTCGTGTTTCTTCTCATTTACAGAAGAGTTATTTAGTTTGGCTGATGGGTGTAGATTTTTGGTTTTATGAAAAAGAGTAATTGAGGATACTGCAGAGAGCCAAGAATTATATGGGCAGATGGTATGCCATATACTATTAGACTTTACTAACAGCTCTCAAAGAAAACAAACCTTAACCTTATGTATCAGTGTTACTCTCTTGCTTCAGAGTAGGATAAGAGTTAGCTTTGTAGTAAATAATTTCAGCTGTTTTCAGATACATTCATAACTGTATGACTATCATAAAACCTTTCTAATTATGCTACCTTAACATTTAATCTTAGACAGTATTTCCAAATATTATCTTTTCTCCTCATAGGGACCAATTCCCATTCCCTTCAATATTTATAGAGAATTCTATTAATTTATAATTCTAGTCAGAACTCCAGTTGTGGAGAAACTGTGTGCTACTATTGCTAAAGAGATAAGTGATTTTATTTCATGAGATAATTTCCTCCACTTTTCTTAAGACTATTTCATATCTATCCATTTGTTTATCTAAAGTTTCTTGACAACTTAAAAGGCAAGGTTATGTTAAAAATATAAGCCACAATTTCTCTTCTCCAGGAGTTTGTAGTTAATATTACATGAATTACTAGTAAAGATGAGATGAAGTTTAGGAGGCTTGTCACAAAACTGAACACAGGTATTCATTAAATAAAGATTTCTCTATCATAAAATGAGACAACTGACTGATTTCTATTGCAAGGTATCTTGCTGAAAATATTTCCTATTTTTTAAAGGATACCATAATAAAGAGCATCATTTTCTTTTCAAAAATCAAGCTTTTAATAAGTTCATTAATTTTATAAATATTTAAGTACATATAATATGCAAGGAAATATACCAAATATTGTGAAAAATGTAAAATTATAGAAAAGTTTGTTTAGCAGGGCCACCTGGGTGACTCAGTCCATTAAGCGTCTGTCGTAGACTCAGGTCGTGATTCCACAGTCCTGGAATGGAGCTCCACATCTGGCTCCCTGCTCAGCAGGGAGGCCTGCTTTTCCTTCTCCCTCTGTGCCTGCCCCCCAACACCAACTCATGCACATTCTCTCTCAAATAAATAATATCTTAAAAAAAAAAAAAAAAGTTTGTTTGTTCCTGTTCCCCAAGAGATTTAAAATTCATTGGGGTCAGTACACATATCCCTTAAAATGCTTTTGCCTCTTGAGATACAAAATATGAATGAGGAAGTGTCAGAAATCATTCACTTATCTCCTACGTGTTTACCTGGTCTTGTAGTGACATCACTGGATTATTTTTGGTAGTGTTGATGTGAAGAACATGATACTTATTCTTTGCACACAGATCATAGGCAATATTGGTAAAGGAAGTGCTTGCAGTTTTGGGGACTCTGTTATAAATGATCACCATGTCCTCTTCCTCATCCAGCGTGGCCTCTTGCCGAGGGCCATCCATCGTATGTCGCTGCTCAATTTCTCGAACTTCATGTCTTGCAATTGCCCTTTCTGCAAAGAAAAACAGTTGTGAGCTCACTTTTTAAAGACAATGAAAATAATTTCCCATTCCTCAAACATAATTCTCCAATTTAGGAATGAGTAAGAGCACCTGAAGAAATGTTTTGAAGACCAAACATTCAGAATTACTCTCTGAAGGATAATACACATGTATATACAGAAAAACAGAATAAACAGTCATCAAATCAAGTTTAGAATACCACAGACCGGAGACTGGTATAGTTCAAAAGTCACAGTTCATTTTCTTTTTCTTAGATTTAAAAAAAAAAATATTGTTTATTTGAGAGAGAGTGCACACACGTGCAGAAGCAGGGGGTGACAGGCAGAGGCAGAAGGAGACGCAGGCTTCCTGAGGAACAGAGAGCCTGATGCAAGGCTCCATCCCAAGACCCTGGGATCATGACCTGAGCCAAAGCCAGACACTTAACCGACTGAGCCATCCAAGGTGCCCCACACTACATTCTAATAGAATAGAATTTTACAGCCTGAATTAACTCTTAAACACACAAAGACAGATTGCATGGATACTAAGCTTCACAGTAAGAAATGCACTGAGAAAATAAGTCACTTGGAATTTAAGAAAAGATTTTGAAATTTATACTTAGGATTTAATTATTTCCGCATTTATCAAAAGGTAGCAGGGCAATGGTTATAAATGCTGGAGTGATTTTAGGTAACAAGAGTAGAAACTATACCAATATAAATCCTTTTTCTTTTTGGTGTTGTACTACATTCTAAGTTTGGGCTATCTTTGTTTGTTTGTTTTAAGATTTTATTTATTTGTGAGAGAGAGAGAGAGAGCGCGCGCGCACCTATAAGCAGGGAGAGTGGCAGGCAGAGGGAGAAGGAGAAGCAGGCTTCCTGAGGAGCAGAGAGCCCAACGTGGGGCTCAATCCCCGGACCCCAGGATCCTGACCTGAGCCGAAGGTAGATGCTTACTATTATTCTTTGTTTAATATAAACTTCAGCTTTGAATGTTTTTTAGAATAAGGAAGCCAGCACGGGGAAAGAGAGTTATCAGGATATAAAAACCTGTAACAAGATTACAAGTTACCTTGCACAGAGACAGCTGCCCACACATACCATGCACCCTCCTACCACTAGATCTTTTTGTAAGCTGATTCACCTGCTTTGAACGCTCTACTATTTTCCCTGTACCATAACGCTGCCTGGTGAACTCATGAACCTCCATATGGAATGTCATCATTGCTCAAAGGGGAAGCATTATCCAATCTCTCTAACTAGGTACAATCATACACATAATGCATACATATGTCTCACATACCACATATTTCATAACAGCAATTTTTAAAATATCGTATGTGTTATTGGTATCTGTCTACTATAAGGCATGACTTAATACAATGACATGAAAAAGCAATGAGGTACAATTAGATTAACAAGCACAGGCTTCAAATACTGCCAAACCATGCATTTTTATATTTTGGTTTAGAGTATATGGTCACCACATCATAGAAAATATACTCTGAGCTGAAAATTCACATTCACAAGACTTGAATAAGAGTTCTAGGCCTGCTACTTACTAGCTGTGGGCTTTCCAAAACAGGATGAGAAGTGCATATGTTCTACATGTATATGCATATATGTTTCCTTTTTTTCCCTTCCCATTGGGAGAGCTGGATGGAAATGTGCAGAGAAAGAAATGAGCTTAATGCTAAGCACACTGCTGGATTGCCTGGGATATCCAGGAGATGTTATGTAGGTAATTGGGCACATAGGTCAAGAGTTGAGAATAAACATTCAAGTAGAAGACATCTGGGAAAACCATGGAAATGGTTTCATGGAAATTAATGCAACTGCCTACATAATCTAGAATATGTAGCATGGGAAAGAGACTCTGGGACAGAATCTTAAGAAATACCACCATTTAAGGAGCAAGCAGAGACAATCTGTAGAAGGAAGCTACGAAGAAAGAAAGAAAGAAAGAAAAAGGAAGCAGGGCAGACTTTCAAGAATCACAAGCCACATGATAGCATATTACTTTTCAAATTGACAATGCTTTCCAAATGGACCTATAAATCAAGGTAATATATGAGGCTATAAGCATCTACATAAGATTAGGAAGCTATCTCAGGTTAAATTCAAACAGTATTTATTGAGAACCTACACATATTATATTCAATAATTTTTAAGGACTCTTATCTCCTAAACAACCTCAAACTGTCATCAGATCCCAAATTATTATGATATTGGTACATATACATGCTCTCCTCTTTCCACAAAGGGAAATAAAGCAGTGCCGCTATCATTCAAGTGCTGACGGAAGTGTGAGAGGTCTCCTCAAGCAGCCCAGACATGCATGAAATTGCCTTTAAAAGGTTCACATACAAGCAACGATGCTGGATTTACCTTAAATGGTTTTTCTGAAATCAAGTACTTGGAAAAGACTTTATGTGTTCTTTCATATATGGGTACCATTTTACCTACAGAATACTCATGACTAAACAAAATTTGTGGGCACCTGGGTGGCTCAGTCAGTTGGGCATCTCTGCCTTTGGCTCAGGTCATTATCCCTGAGTCCTGGGATGGAGCCCCACATCAGGCTCCCTGCTCAGCCAGGAGTCTGCTCCTCACTCTCTGCCCTTCACCCTACTTGTGGCGCTCTCTTTCTCATTCTCTCTCAAATAAATAGACAATTAAAAGAAAAGAAAAGAAACCCTGCAATATTAATAGTTTTTATAATTACTTCATCTAGTTAATAAAATTTTACATGCCCAATAACTGTTGGGAAAATTAGCTACTAAATTAAAAAATATTTTTATTTTATTTTACTTTTTGAAGATTTTATTTATTTGACAGAAAGAAAGAGAACAAGCAGGGGGAGCGGCAGGAGGAGGGAGAGGGAGAAGCGGACTCTCCACTGAGCAGGGAGGGAACATGATGCCTGCCTTGATCCCAGGACCCTGGGATCATGATCTGAACTGAAGGCAGATGCTTAACCAACTGAGCCACTCAGACGTCCCTTAAATATATTTTTAAAAAGAAGTGATCATTTAGTCTGTGGATGCAATTTTATTTTTAATGATAAAACTCTAGCCAGATGTCACATGTAAAAATTAATCATAGGTCTTGGTTCATTATGTGTATTAAGTTACATGTACTGCATATTAACACAATTTAAAAAGACATCTATGCACGGTACGAATATGGGAGTCACTACTTTCCTCATTCAAATAACATATTTATATGCATTTTCAATTTTTCAAGTGTTTTTACTTTGCTTTAATAAACAGCATAATTATTAACATAGTGCCTAAACTACATAAAAAATAATAGAAAATAGTGTGGAACATCAAGAACATTTTCATTAGTAGTATTTGTTTATAAAATCAAATCTCAGGGTGTCTGGGTGGCTCAGTCAGTTAAGCATCCAACTCTTGCTTTCGGCTCAGGTCATGATCTCAGGGTCCTAATGTGGTGGAGCCCCAAGTTGGGCTCCATGCTCAACAGGGAGTCTGCTTAAGATCCTCCCCTCTGCCCCTACCTCTGTTCATGCTTTCTCTTCCTCTAAAGTATATGAATTTTTTTTAATCAAATCTCACTTACTTGACTAATAGTAATAACTGTTGATGGTAAAATACTAGTATCTATTTCCACCTTTGACAAATGTAAAGTCAGTAAGTCCAGTCCAGCCACATTCTTTACTTCCTAGGTATTTGACAGTTCCAATTCTCTTTATCAAAGAGGCTCTGCATCCAGTTACTACAGTTCCTCTAAGACTCTCTCTTCAATCTATGGGAAAGCTTTACTAGTTACAGCACATTTGTAGTGCACTTAGAGACTGTAGACAGTAATTTAAAATACTCATGATGCTTTCTGAAGTAATTTTTTTTCATGTTTGAGTAATGAATTGTAAATAATCTGCTATGCAAGCTATTTCAGAACCCCCAGAAAATGTACAGCCTACAAACAACATGGGGGTGCAATTACAGCCCAGCCAGGCACCACTGGCAGCTGGCACTAATGCACCCAACACTGAGGACAGAACTGGAACTCCACGGGGTTCTAGTTCTAGACTCCTGTGCAAGGTGGCATGTTATCTCTCAGCTCAATGAACATTTCCCTGTGGCAGATTATCAACAAACTCAACTCTTTTGTTTCTTTATAGATTGTATTTATTTAACAGAGAGAGATATCACAAATAGGCAGAGAGACAGGCAGAGAGAGAGAGAGGGAAGCAGGCTCCCCGCTGAGCAGAGAGCCCGACGTGGGGCTTGATCCCAGGACCCCAAGATCATGACCTGAGCTGAAGGCAGAGGCCCAACCCACTGAGCCACCCAGGCACCCCCAAACTCAACTCTTAAAAGACCATTCATAACAGCAGTGATTACCTACTTCTGCACTGGCAAGGCATAAAAGGTCTTATTTCGTGCAAGAACATAATGATCAAGCTAAATATAAAACATGGCACTAAATACACCAAACCAGATCTACACAGCATCAAAGTCACAAAGATGTATGTATCAGACCACAGAAAAATGAAAGGAAACAGAAGTGAAGAAAATATTTTTTAAAATCACATCTTTAAATGATAATCTTTTTTTTTTTAACATTACGATTATTGTTTTAGGGAACTTTTCCCTTTGAACATGTTACTAAATGTTAAATGTACTAAACAACTTATACATTTATAGAGAAAGAGACATTAGTTTTGTGTTTAATACAAATTAGAGAACTCATGCATATATAACTCTTTCTCCCCCTACAGTCAATTTTAAAATGGTCTCAGCAGAAAAACTTCACAAATGTCCAAAATGTGTAGTATCTTTCTATTGTGGATAACAGATTAGGACTTAAGGGACAAAATAAATAACATAAGGAAAGAGCAATACGTTGGCTTGTCTTCAAATACAGAAACTTACGCATGTTAAAGTAAAAAATTTATAGTTAGAATACAGGTAAATAAGTAATAAATAAAAGGCAAAGAATACTAAGAAAAAAAATTACCAAATTTTAATATTTACAATTATAAGAAAAAAAAACAAAGAAATGAGCAACGACACCATTAATATCTCAGGTGATAATAAGCTAAGATGGTTTATAAGAGGTTTATAAGAGATTTAAACCATATATGCATGACAGTGCAAAGCAAAAGTATTTGTGGCCTTATGACTTTTTGGGCCATGGAATCCTTTAAAATATGATGAAAACTATGGACTTTCTCCAGAAAGACTGACTTGTGCACTTTAGGAAAGGGGCTCCATGACCCCAGATTAACTACTTAAAAAAACAAACAAACAACCCTCCCCCCAAAAAACCCTCCAGGACAGCAAGCCTAATAGTGTAATAATTAAGTATAATAGTAAACTGCCTTAAGGCAATAGTGTATATAGAGAAAAAAAAAAAGTAGGTTATTCATAAGTAAGGACTGTAGGTAAAGAAAAATCACTGAGGAAACTGGCAGTGTCCATCTGAGAATTGTCTAATTGTCTATAGATAAAGATGCCTTGGCACAAAACTTGACCCATCCAGACCCCAGGCAAGTACGCCTGTTGCACAGCTAGATAAAGTGGGCTCTAACAGCTTGGTGCCATCATATCTGAATTAAAGGTGATCCTCAGCATTCTCTAGGGACAAACCTAGAATTGTGTAAATCCCCAACCATATTATGAAGTGTAATTTATTCCCCAAAATATGTGTATACTATGTAAACTAGGAAGAGAAAAAGTCGCACCAAAAGTAAGTTATTATGAAGCTATTTAATGAATTCTTTCTTCAGCACCACTCACTGTGAACGTACCATCTAACCAAACACCACCTGATCCTCATGGATGCAGTACTTAGCAATGACTATAAATTAAATAATACATCATTTGTTTTAAGAATACTTTTCATATGGATTGGTCTCCTTGAACTCAATCACCATGGGGACTGACAAAATAAATTTCTACATGGAAGGCTGAAGGCTGGACGCTGAACACTGGCCAGTACTTTCCTGTGTGGTTTCCAGGCAGTCAACAAGGGGTGGTTGAGCTATCACTAAAAGCTATACATTTAAGTGGATCACCCTGTAAAAAAAGAGGTGATACGTCAGGGAAATACAAATCAAGACCACAATGAGATACCCCCTCACACCAGTCAGAGTGGCTAAAATTAACAAGTCAGGAAATGACAGATGCCGGCAAGGATGCGGAGAAAGGGGAACCCTCCTACAATGTTGGTGGGAATGCAAGCTGGTGCAACCACTCTGGAAAACAGCATGAAGGTTCCTCAAAATGTTGAAAATAGAACTACCCTATGACCCAGCAATTGCACTATTGGGTATTTATCCTAAAGATACAAACATAGTGATCCGAAGGGGCACATGCACCCGAATGTTTATAGCAAAAACGTCTACAACAGCCAAACTATGGAAAGAACCTAGATGTCCATCAACAGATGAATGGATAAAGAAGATGTGGTGTGTATACACACACACACACACACACACACACACACACACACACACAATGGAATACTATGCAGCCATCAAAAGAAATGAAATCATGCCATTTGCGACAACGTGGATGGAACTAGAGGGTATCATGCTTAGTGAAATAAGTCAATCGAAGAAAGACAACTATCATATGATCTCCCTGATATGAGGAAGTGGAGATGCAACGTGGGGGGTTGGGGGGGTAGGAGAAGAATAAATGAAACAAGATGGAATCGGGAGGGAGACAAACCATAAGTGACTCTTAATCTCACAAAACAAACTGAGGGTTGCTGGGGAGAGGGGCGTCAGGAGAGGGGGGTGGGGTTATGGACACTGGGGAGGGTATGTGCTATGGTGAGTGCTGTGAAGTATGTAAACCTGGTGATTCACAGACCTGTACCCCTGGGGATAAAAATACATTATATGTTTATAAAAAAATAAAAAATAAAAGATAAAATAAAAAGAGCTAATAGCACCTTTCACTTTAAAGGAGCTGGAGTAGACAAATGCTTTGCTCTTCTTACCACTATGGACAACGAAAAACCCTGGACATTATATATAAGTCTCTAAAAGGTAGAGAGAGAGGGCAGCCAGCCAACTAGTTAGAGTTCTTGGGACTCAGGAATGACCAAGTGGCAAGTTCCCTTCGCATATCCCAGCTTTGGAGCAATAGAGGCTGGCTGTCCAGAAATGGGCACACACAGAAAGAACCAAACAAAAGCCTATTCTCTCTAGCCAAAGGACCAAGGGAGGGACGGCAAAGCAAGACTGAAAACTCTCGGACATGACAACTCACCTTAGTCAAACCCTATAGAAAAAAATGGTCCCATCTCCACCCTTACAGGGCAGGTAGGCAGCCCAGACTTCTACCCTCACAAGGCTGTAATGAGGTACTCAATGTCCCTGAGAGGGTGGTGTCAGAGAAGACCAAGCAGGGAGCCAGAACTTTCACCCCAGGCAGCAGGTATCAAGTCACCTCTAAAGTGTCAGGAGACCAGGCAAACATACTTCCACATGGCAGTGATGAGGGACCCTTCCCTTTCCCTTCTTGATAGTGTTAGGTAAGACAGAGTGGGGAATCAGGACTTGTGCCCTCCTCCAGTGGGATAAAGCCACTCCCACTTGCCCTGCAGCATTCATGAGCCCATGCATGGCTCTCTTGGCAGTGGCTGAGAGAGGACCTGGACTTCTACTTCCACTTGGAAGTAAAAAAGGATCTGCCCTTCCCTTACCAGAGCAGCGTCAGAAAAAGTCAAATGAAACAGATTAAAATAGGATTCAGAGTCGCACATCAGAATAGAAACATGTCCAAGTTTCAATTGAATACTATTCAACATATCAAGAACCAGGAAGATCTCAAACCCAATCAACAGAGACAATCAAGAAACAACAACATCCGGATGACAGAGATGTTAGAATTATTAAAGATTTAAAGTGGTCATGATAAAAAATGCTTTCATGAATAATTATGAACAAGCTTGAATAAGCCTGAACCAAATGAATAAACAGAAAGCCTCAGCAAATCGGCTGAGTGACAAAAAGATATATTAAAAAAGACTGAAATGGAAGCTTCAGAACTCAAAATTAAAATAATCAAACTAAAAAACCGTGAGTACATTCAATAGCAGAATGGTAGGTAGGAAAGGAGAAAAGTTTAGTAAATTATAAGAGAGAACAAAAAGAAATTACCCAACAGCAGTAACCATGAGAAAATACACTGCAAACAATAACAACAGAGCCTCAGGGAACTGGGGGATATAACAAAAGATCTATATATTTTAGAAAGAGAGAGAGAGAGAGAGAGCGCACAAGTGCACACACAAGTGGGAGGAAGGAGCAGAGGGAAAGAGAGAATCCCAAGCAGACGTGACCCTGAGCACAGAGCCAACACAGAGCACAATGTCACAACCCTAAGCTCATGACCTGAGCAGAAACCAAGAGTTGAATACTTAACCAACTGAGCCACCCAAGCATCCCTCTGTCACAGAGTTTTGACAGGAGAAAGAAGGCAGGGCAATAAGGGTACTGAAAGAATTCATACCTGAAAACATGACATTCTGACAAGAGACCTAAGCAGGAAGATTCAAAATACTGAACAAACTCCAAACAAAGTAAACCAAAGAGATACAAAATAGGACACATCATAATTAAACTTCTGAAAAACAAAGAGAAAAAAAATCTTGAAAGTAGCCGGAGTATGAAGCCTTAACTATAGGAGAAAACTGGAATAACAGCAGAATAACAGAAATGGCACAATGTTTCTCAAGTGCTAAAACAAAAAAATCCTATGCCCAGAGAAAATAATCTGGGAATGAAAATATAAATGAGATATTCTCATCTGAAAGAAAACTAAGCAAATTTACCACCAGCAGATCTACCTTAAAGATTAGCTAATGATAGTCACCTAAACATTGTGTGATGTGGTTCTAAATATAAATAGAGGAAGTATTAAAGACAATTATATTGTAAATGGTAGATAGAAAAGGGATGTTATTGGTGTTAAGCTTTCCATACTTTACTTGGATTGGTAAAATTATGATACCAGTAGACTGTAACAAGTAATTTTTTTTTAAGATTTTATTTATTTGTCAGGGAAAGAGAGAGAGAAGAGAGCACAGAAGCCACAAGAGCAGCAGACTCCCCGCTGAGTAAAAAGCCAGATGCAAGACTTGATCCCAGGACCCTGGCTGGGATCATGACCTGAGCTGAAGGCAGTCGCTTAACTAACTGAGCCACCCAGGCATCCTTTGAGAAGTGATATTTATATAAATAGATAGAGCAACCATGAAAAAAGCTATATGAAGACTTTAAACTCAAATACAGTATATAAATCACAATTCTAAAAAAATTTAAAACCTACAGGAATGCAGAAAGAAGAAAACAGAAACAACAAAACCAGAGAGAACAAACAAAAAATAAAAATATCAAAGGACATTTTAAAAAGACATTGAAGCAAATTAAAAGAAAACTTACGGGATATAGCTCATGCAGGACTGAAAGGGAAATTTACAACACTACATGTATACATCAAGAAAGAATAGCTTCCAACCAATCATCTAAGCTCCTACGTCAAAACCAGAAAAAGAGCAAGATAAACTCAAAGCAAGAAGGAACGGAATAATAAAGAACAAAAACCAATGAAAATGAAACTGAAAACAGAACAACAATATGGGGGGATAATGAATAAAACAAATAGCTGGTTCTTTGAAAAAAATCAGTTAAATTGATAAAATTTTAGCAAGACTAATAAAAACAAAGACAATTTTTATTTTATTTTATTTTTTTAAGATTTTATTTATTTATTTGGCAGGCAGAGATCACAAGTAGGCAGAAAGGCAAGCAGAGAGAGAGGAAGGGAAGCAGGCTCCCTGCTGAACAGAGAGCCCGGATGTGGGGCTCAATCCCAGAACCCTGGGATCATGATCTGAGCTGAAGGCTTAACCCATTGAGCCACCCAGGTGCCCCCAAGAAAAATTTTAATATTAGGAACAAAAAAGGCATAACTAGGTATTCTGCAGACATCAAAAGGAAAGAAGAGTATACTACAAACAATTTCACACATATAAATCTGACAGCCTGATAAAATGGACAACTTCCTTGAAAACCAAACTGTGAGAACACATTCAATGTGAAATTTGTAATCTGAACTTCTCTATAACTATTAAGGAAATTAAATTCATAACTTTGAAACTCCTAAAGAATAAAATACCAGGGATCTGGCAAAACTGAATTTCTGTTCATGATAAAAACTCTCAGAAAAATAGGAATATAGAAGAAGTTCCTCTACAAAATGCTATAGCTACCCTAAGAATGAAAAACTGAAATTGAATGCTTTCCTTCTAATATCAGGAAGAAGGCCTACAGTAGAGTTTCATTACTCTTACTTAACATAGTGTTGGAAGTTCTAGCCAGTGCATTAAAGCAAAATAATAATACAAACAGCAGCAGTAGCAACAGCAGCATACAGATAGAAAAAGAAGAAATAAAACCAGCCCTATTTAAAAATGATAGAATTTTCTATGAAGAAACTCACAAGGAATCTACAAAAACAATAGAATCCTAGAATAAGTCAGTTCAGCAAAGTTCCAGAATATAAAATAAAAATACAAAATCGAGGGGTGCCTGGGTGACTCAGTAGGCTAAGTGTTCAACTATTAATTTTGGCTCAGGTCATGATCTCATGGTCATGCCATCAAGTCTTGTGTCAGGCTCCATGCTGGGCATGCAGCCTGCTTGAGATTCTCTCCCTCTCCACACCACCCAACACACACACTCTCTCTCAAAAAATAAATAAATAAATAAATAAAAATAAAAATAAAAAAAATAATAATTTTTAAAATACAGAATACATTTATTTCTATCCTAAACATAAAGACATAAAAATGACAATTCAATATCATCTACAATCACACCAAAAACAAACAAGCAAACAAACAAAAAACCCTGTTGTAAATCTAACAAAACATATACAGGACTTACATGCAGAAAAAAGGTTGCAAACCTCTAAAACTTGTTACAAGACATGAATCTACACATTCAAGCTCAATGGACTATAAGAAGGATAAACTCAAAGAGATCCACAGTGACAAATTAAATCAAACTGCTAAAAGCCAAGGCCAATGTGAGTATCTTGAAAACAGCAAGAAAAAAGCCACTTATTAACAAAGGATCTGCAGTAAGATTAACAGTGTATGTTGGTCCACTTGACCATGTCTTAGAGTTCCTAAGGCTCTGGTCCCTTTCCTCACTAGTTTTTCTTTTCACCCCGACTATAATTTTAATTGCTCTTTCTTTCTGTTCACTGATGGAAAGTGAAAATAGGAATAGATTGCTTGAGTCCCCATCTTCTATCAAAGTATTCAAGTGATTGAGATGCACAAAGAATGAAGTCTTAAAGTTGGTCTACCTATGATTTTTAACTGTAATATTTTATATTTAAAAAATAGGTACCTGAAAAGGTAGTTCTATAATATCATCATTCTGTATTTAACTATGTGGTTCAACTCCATTCTAACATACAAACAGACTAAATCTTAGACAACCAGTTAAATGCAAAGCACAGGCTCTGGAGTCAGATTAACATGACAACAGTATCTGGACATCAGTATTCAGGTGGGGATCTCTTCTTTGACACTCAGTTTCCTCATCTAGATGGCGATGATAATGGTGCCTCTTTGGGCTGTTTTAAAAAATCAAAACGTGAGAATATATATAAAAACTTACCATAGAGCATGCATATAACAAATGATACATATAAACTTAAAATACATAGTGATAACTCCATGTTAGCTACTACCAATATTACTATTTCATATAGATGATTAGTGTTTCTTAGACTGATAATAAATTCTTCTTTGAAGAATTTCACATTTTTAATTTGTGTAATAACTGTTATAACTGTAAAGAACTGTAAAAACGTTTTACAAGCTTAGAAAGTATATTAAGTAAAATACAATTCATATTTTTTAACTTAGTAACCTAACAACAAGAAGAATTATACTGGTGGTCACTGGATCAATGAGACATTTAACAGCTACTTTAAAGTTCTTACCTAATCATGTCAAGATCATTAACCAATATATTTTTAGTGGCAGTTCATCAGTGAGATGAAGTTTGGAAAGAAATTTGATTTTTATAATGTATTTTCATTAATGTTAAGAATTAATGGATGATTAATGCACAAGCATAATGTATATGTAAAACATGTATTACAAAGCCTAGGAGAAGTCACTGCATGTAAAGGCAGTATTTGTTAAATTAAAAATAAATGAGTGTTTTATACACTGCTGAGCATCCTTTTTTCCCCCTAGTTTTTATTGTATTATGTTAGTCACCATACAGTACATCATTAGTTTTTGATGTAGTGTTCCATGATTCATTGTTTGCATTTAACACCCAGGGCTCTATGCAATCCATGCCCTCCTTAATACCCATCACCAGGGTCACCCATTCCCATACTCCCCTCCCTTCTAAAATCCTTAGTTTGTTTCTTGGAGTCCATAGTCTCTCATGGTTCACCTCCCACTTCAATTTCTCCCCCTTCATTTTTCCCTTCCTTCTCCTAATGTTCTTCACGCTATTTATGTTCCACAAATAAGTGGAACAATATAACGATTGACTTTCTCTGTTTGACTTATTTCACTTAGCATAATCTCCTTCAGGCCCATCCATGTTGATGGAAAAGTTGGGTATTTATCCTTTCTGAAGGATGAGTAGTATTCCATTGTGTATCCCGACCACATCATCTTTATCCATTCATCTGTTGTAGAGCATCTTGGCTCTTTTCAGAGTTTGGCTATTGTGGACACTGCTGCTATGAACACTGGGGTGCATATGGTCCTTCTTTCCACTACATCTGCATCTCTCGGGTAAATACCCAGTACTGCAATTGCAGGGTCATAGGGTAACTCTATTTTTAATTTTTTGAGGAAACTCCACACTGTTTTCCAAAGTGGTTGCACCAACTTGCATTCCACCAACAGTGTAAGAGGGTTCCCCTTTCTCCACAACTTCTCTAACACTTGCTTTTTGCCTTGTCAATTTTTGCCACAGAATGCACTTTATTAAAATAAATCTCTGCTAGTAATCTTTTTTAAACTAAAATAAAGGTATGATAATATGAAAGATTTGAAGGTAGAAAAAATAAGTTCAGGGAAGACAAAAATTGTTCCTAAAGCATAAATGTAAATACTGGAGGAAAAAATACAATAGGAGGGACTCAATTAGATGTAAACATTGTAATCCAGCTAAAATATTGACATTATAATGGCAGAAAGATTCAGAAATGTCCTCAAATTTTAGCATTAGTCCAAACTTCCATCAAAAATAGATGTGCTTTGATTACTGAAATAAATAGCATACCAAGAAAATTAAAGCATTTTCAAAATCAAGAAAGAAATACCAATACTGTCTACAAAGCTGAATTACTTTCAGTAAAAAGAAGGAGTAACTAGGACTCAACTCCAGGTTTGGAGATCATTAACTAAAACCTAATTCAATAGCTGTTTGAGAATTAGAATTTGTGGTGCTGAAAACTTGCCATTATTTCATGAGAGCCTGATATATATCATTCTGTAAAGTAATGGTTTTCAATTTGGGCATGTAACAGAATGACTTGCAGGATTCTTAAAGTATAGATTCCTGCCTTCCCACATTCTTCCAGTTAACTAATTCAGGGTCCAAGGAATTTACATTTCTATCAAATTCCAAGGTGATGCTAATATGATTGTCCATGAGCTAAGAATTCAAGTTCTATACAGTATTTCTTTTGGTTTATTAAGAACACAGTTATAGAATTGTCTCTTTCTATGTAAATAGTTCATTCCTATCCCAATTAATTTGGAATTTACAATAATTTTTGCAACAGTTTAGATCTGTAAAAAATAACACTATTCAACTTCATGGTATAAACTAGTTGAAAGGGTGTTCCAGTGCACACCCTCTTGAAAGAGTGCACACACACACAAGCTGGGGTGGGGGGAGGTCAAAGGGAGAGGGAGAAGCAAGCTCCCCATTGAACAGGAAGCCCAAACACAGGGCTGGATCCCAGGCCCCTGAGATCAGGACCTGAGCTGAAGGCAGATGCTTAACTGACTGAGCCATCTGGGTGTACCTATATATGAAGAAATTCTGATCAGATTACAGTCTCCAGCCTTACACATAAACTACCTATAGTTATTACTTTTTGTATTTTAATAACAAAGAGTTTGTTATTACTTTTGTATTTTAATAACAGAGTTTGGATATTAATTTTTATATTTTATAGTTTGGAAAGTTGATATCTATATATTAAGAGTTAATAATACATAAACTGCAATGAAAAGGAAGAAATTGTCAAACTGGATTAAAAAATAGAAGACCCAACTATATCCTGCCTAAAAGTAACCCGTACCTTAAATAAAAGAAAGAAATGATTTAAAAGGAAAAGGATGGAATGAAACATTTATCATGTTAACATAAATCAAAAGAAAGCTGGAGTGGTCATATTAATAATGAAGGATAGTAAGAAGACAGGCAGGCAGGGACCCTGCCTTAAGAGGAAACCACCCTTAAAAGGATTTTACACCACCCTGGAAGGAGCCCTTCACCCTTTCCCACAGAACTATCTAATAAGAGATGAACAAGTGGACAAAAATCTGGGTGGGTGACAGGCGCATGGAGCAGTTATTAGAGTAAAACAGCCCACCAGTAAGCCCATAAAAACCCCTAGACTTAGAAACTCAGGTGGCAACCCTCTCAGGTCCCCTCCCTCTTCAGGAGCTTTGTACTGTGGTTCAATAAACTTTGCTTCACTATGGCTCAATAAACTGCTTTGCTGCCCACCATTCTTCGTCTGCCTACCTCTTCATTCATTTTTCAAAGTGGCATGACCAAGAAATGCGAGCACTAAAGAAAAAGAAATCCTGCAACATTATTAACATGGACTTCAGAAGAAAGAATATTGCTAAGAAAAAAGGTTATTCTGTAATAATAAAGGAGTCATTTTATCAAGCAGACATAATGACCTTAAAAGCCTGTGCACCTTCAGGTTTCAAAATACACAAGTAAAAACCTAAAAATAAATAAATAAATAAATAAAAGACAAATCCACAAGTATAACTGGTGATTTCACCATAATGCTTTCAATAATCGACAGAATTATTAGAAAAGTAGACACAAAACCAGTAAATTGTTAGACAGAAAGCCCGTAAAGATATAGAAAACTTGAACAATGTTATTAACTAACTGCCCAACTGGCATTTGCAGAACACTCCAACTAGAACACAGACATATTCTTTTCAAGCACACCTGGAACATTTAACAAGACAGACAATATTCTGAGTCATAAAACAAGGGTTGATAAATATGAAAGAATTCAAATCAGACAAAGTATGTTCTCTGACTACAATGGAATTAAATTAACAACCAACAACAGAAAAGGTATTTGAGAAGTCTACAATATTTGAACTAAAGAACATGCTTCGAGTAACCTCAAATACAAAGAAAACACCAAAAGGCAACTAAAAAAGCATTCTAAACCTAATAAAACTGAAATATACTGAAATTTCTAGGATGTAGCTAAAGAAGTGCCTCCAGGGAAACTTAATGGTACTACAAGACCATATTTAAAAAGAAGGTCTAATATTAATAACTAATAACCTTTGCCTAAAGAAACTAGAAAGAGTAAATAAAAGCAGAAATCAACAAAACAGAAAAAAATACAGAAAAAATCAATAAGAGCTGATAACTCTGTAGCCAGACTAATAATAAGAAGAAAAAACAAAATTATCAACAGCAGGAACAAGGAAAAGTCACTACTGAAAGTAAAGGAACAATGCCAATGTATCCAACAACTTAGAAGAAATGGCCAAATTCTTTGGAAAACAAAAATTAACAAGGCTCATTCAAGTATAGGTAACTAAACGGAACAACCTTTACCCACTAAAGAAGTTAAATTTGTAGATGAAAACCTCCCCCACCACACACACAAACCCCCAAAACCACAAAAAAAACAGACCTTCCTACAGTTAAAACAACAGGCCCAGATAGCTTTACTAGGAAATTCTACCAAACATTTAAAAAAAATACCAATTCAACACAAACTTAAAACTGAAGACAGAACAGTTCCCAAGTCATTCTACACAGATATTACAGGACACTACAGAGCTGGAGCATGTTATAACAAAGGACTAGATGGCAGGATCTCACTAGTCCTTGTTCTGCCTGGAGTTTCAGCAGAATTTGAAATTGCTGGCAGAAAGGCTGGGGTGACTCTGGAGAGGCCAAGACAAAGGCAGTTTTCACTCAGAGAGCTGGCTTCCAGCTGCCAGTGGGTGTACTCATCAACACCTGCGATGGTAGACAGCGCACCCATCCTGGAGCAACTCACCACAGAGGTACCTACCAGCTTTGGCAGGACAACATCGAAAGAGCTGAAGGTAAAGTGTATTATCCCTGTTTGCAACTTGCAGTTCTTGGAGATGGAGTTAGACTCTCCAATCAAGGCTACAGTTGCTAGTGGGATGTCATCCCACACACCCACAAATCTCCATTTTGGCGGAAAGGACAAATGAAGACTGCTGCAAGGATGCCTAGATTCCTTCTTATCTCAGGACTCTAAATACTCTTAACAGCTGTCCAGTGTTGTGATTCCAGGGGACTGTATCTCCATGAAAAACACAATTTGGCCTTTTTGTAATTCTTCTTGAGCATGTTAGAAGTTTAATTAGCTTTCCAACAAATCAAATTTCTGCATTCCCGCCTCAACCATGTTTCAGTGTTACTATGGCTTCAAAGAAGCTATTGATTCTTAAGTAGTGTATTTTGACTGAGTTGACTGTTTTTATTTTTATTTTTATTTTTAGATTTTATTTATTTATTTGACAGAGATCACAAGTAGGCAGAGAGGCAGGTGGGGGGTAGAGGGAAGTAGGCTCCCCAGTGAGCAGGAGCCCGATGTGGGGCTCAATCCCAGGACCCTGAGATCATGACCTGAGCTGAAGGCAGAGGCTTTAACCCCCTGAGCCACCCAGGCGCCCCCTGAGTTGACTGCTTTTTAAAAATTGTTTGGATTTTAATTGTGAGGCATAAATTATAGTAGAAATGTTTGGTTCCAAACAGACATTACTTCCAGTGGATAAGCTCAATACAGATCATATGCCCCCTCTCCATCAAAAAAATCCATTACAGACCAAATCCCATAGAAACACAGAGGCAAAAATTAACAAATTAAGTTAAATGAGTACAATACATAAAAGGATAAACATTAAACCCATGTGGGAATTCAACGTTGGTTTAACATTCAAAATTCATCATATTAACAAGCTAAAAAAGAAAAACCGCATGATCATCTTAATACAGAGAAAGCGTTTTGACAAAATCCAACATCCATTCACGATAAAAATATAAGCATAGTAGGAATAGAGGATAATTTCCTCAAAATGATAAAAAGATACCTTTGAGAACTCTATAGCCATCATTATTGAAATACTGGATGTTTTTACCCTAAGATTAGTAATATAGCAAGAATGTCCATTCTCACCACTTTTATGCAACACTATCCTGGAGGCTCTAGCCAATGCAGTAAGGTAAAAAAATAAAATCAAGGCACACAAATTAAAGAGCAAAAACTAAAACTGCATTTTGTTGCAGGAAGCATAGTTGTCTCTGCAGAAATTCCTAAGGAATCTACAAAAGACCTAGGAGAATTAATGAATATAGCAAGGGTTATGGGATACAAAAATCAGAAAAACATATCAATTTATTTCTGTATAACAATAACAAACAGTAAAGATGTCAAAACTACCATTTAAAGTAACACAAGAATATGGATAACTTTTCAAAAAGATATAAAAGACATACAGTAAAAATTACAAAACAGAGTTACTCTAAGATGGCAGAGGAGTAGGAAACTGAATTATCATCAGGTCCCAGGAGTTCAGCTAGATAGTTACCAAACCATTCTGAACACCTACAAACTCAAGAAGAGATAGAAGAGAAGAGCAGCAATTGTAGGAACAGAAAATCGACCACTTTCTGGAAGGTAGGATGTGTGGAGAAGTGAATCCAAAGCCATGGGAAGATAGACTGGGCAGGGGGGCCAGCTCCCAGCAAGGAGGAGAGCAGCAGCGCACAAAATTGAAACTTTTAAAAGTCTGCTCCACTGAGGGATGTCCCTCCAGAGGCTAAGTGGAGGGGCAGAAACCTCGCAAGGACACTGGGGTCTCAGGACCCACGGAGTCACAGAAATACCAGAGGTGCCTGAGTGTGGCAGAGCTCCCAGGTATGGCAGTGGGGAAGCCAGCAGCAGAGATGGAGCTGAGGAGTGTGCTCTCAGCTCTGGGCTACCTTAAACAGTGATCCAAGTCACAGTCAGACCACTGCTCTTATAGCAGGGATCCCACAAGTGGCAGATCCAGAGAGAACCCCTCCATCATCCAGGAGGAGCAGCGCAGAAGTGTGCTACACGAATCTGCTGGGTTTGGAGACTCCAAAGCTGTACGCCAGAGATAGAAATGCTCGGTCTCAGGCCAGGTGAGCTCCGAGTGCAGATGGAGACCAGGGAGACATGAGGAATTGACTGGTTTTCTCTGAGGGCTCACTGAGGAGTAGGGCCCCAAGCTCCCAGCTCATACAGGCTAGAGATTAGGAGGCCACCATCTTCATTCCCATCCTCCAGAGCTGTACAGAAAGCATTCAGGGAACAAAAGCAACCGAGAACAAACCTCGGGCAAAGACGTTTGAGAATGAATGCAACAGGCCCCTTCCCCAGAAGATCAGCAAGAATATCCCGCCAAGACCAAGTTCACCAATCAGTGAGAACTGCGGAACTCCAGAGCTAGGGGAAAACAACACATAGAATTAATGGCTTTTTATCCATGATACTTCAGTCCTTCAAAGTTAAAATCTTTAAATTTTATTTTTTTCTTATTCTATTTTTTAACTTTTCCTCATTCCTATTTTAATGTTCTTAAACCATGTTTTCTTATCAATATCTTTAAAAAATCATTTTTTAAAAGATTTTATTTATTTATTTGATAGCATGAACACAAGTAGGCTAGGCAGAGAGGCACGCAGAGAGAGAGGGAGAAGCAAGCTCCCCACCGAGCAGAGACCCCAATGCGGGGCTCGATTCCAGGACCCCAAGACCATGATCTGAACCGAAAGCAGAGGCCCAAACCACTGAGTCAGCCAGGTGCCCCTTAAAAAGTCATTTAAAATTTTCATTGTTATACTCATATTTTATTCGTTTATTCTGTTTAACCTTATTTTGTATACATACAGATTTTTTTTTAAACTTGGGCATACAATTTCTTCTAATATATCAAAATATACCCTAAATCTAGGGCATGGGTTTGTTCTATTCTCCACCCTGATAACTTTTCTCTTTTCTTTATTCAACCAACTTCTTATTAATTTCTTTTTAAGAATCTTTAAAAATTTTCATTTTTACAGTCATATTCCATCCCTTCAACGTGTTCACCCTTATTTTTGTGTATATATGTCTAAATTTTTATTCTTTAAAATTTTGGGAGGTAGTTTCTTCTAAGAGACCAGAATACAGCCAAAATCAAGTGGGTAGCTCTGTTCAATTCACCAGTATAATATTTTCTTATTTTTTATTTTAATTTTTGTCCCCCTTACTTCTCCCACCTGTTTTGGGTCTATTCAGATTTGGTTAGTGTATACTTTTCTGGGGTCATTGCCACCTCTTTAGTATTTGTTCTCTTATCCATCTATTTTTATCTGGATAAAATAACAATGTGGAAAAACTCACACCACACACACACACACACACAAAAGGCAGTACCAATGGCTAGGGACCTAATTAATACGGACATTAGTAATAGGTCAAAACAAGAGTTCAGAATGATGATTATCAACATGCTAGCTGGGCTTGAGAAAAGCATGGAAGATATTAGAGAATCCCTTTCTAGACAGATGAAAGAAATAAAATCTAACCAAGCTGAAATTTAAAAAGCTATTAATGAGGTATAATAAAAAATGGATGCTCTTACTGCTATGATAAATGATGCAGAAGAGAGAATTACTGATACAGAAGACCAAATGATGGTGAATAAAGAAGCTGAGCAAAAGAGAGACAAACAACAACTGGACAACAAGGCGAGAATTCGAGAGATAAGTGATACCATAAGACAAAACAGTAATAGAATAATTGGGATTCCAGAAGAAGAAGAAAGAGAGAGGGAGGCAGAAGGTATACTGGAGCAAATTATTGTAGAGAACTTCCCTCATATGGCAAAGGGAATAAGCATCAAAATCCAGGAGGTGCAGAGAATCCCCCTCAAAATCAATAAGAATAGGTCCACACCTCGTCACCTAAGAGTAAAATTTACAAGTCTTAGTGACAAAGAGAAAATCCTGAAAGCAGCTCAGGACAAGAAGTCTGTAATATACAATGGTAAAAATACTGGATTGGCAGCAGACTTATCCACAGAGACCTGGCAGGCCAGAAGGAACTGGCATGATATATTCAGAGCACTAAATGAGGAAAACATGCAGCCAAGAACACTATCCAGCTAGGTTATCAGTAAAAATAGAAGGAGAGATAAAAAGCTTCCAGGACAAACAAAAACTAAAAGAGTTTGTAAACACCAAACCAGATCTACAGAAAATATTGAAAGGGGTCCTCTAAGCAAAGAGAGAGCCTAAAAGTAACAGACCAGAAAGCAACAGAGACGATATGCAGTAACAGTCACCTTACAGGTAATACAATGGCACTAAATTCGTAACTTTCAATAGTGACCCTGAATGTAAATGGGCTAAATGCCCTAATCTAAAGACACAGGATATCAGAATGGAAGAAAAAAAACAGGACCCACTGATATGCTGTCTACAAGAAACTCATTTTAGACCTAAAGACACCTACAGATTTAAAGTGAGGAGGTGGAAAACCATTTACCATGCTAATGGACATCAAAAGAAAGCCAGGGTGGCAATCCTTATATCAGATAAATTAGATTTTAAGCCAAAGACTATAATAAGAGATGAGGAAGGATGCTGCATCATACTTAAAGGGTCTGTCCAATAAGAAGATCTAACAATTTTAAATGTCTATGCCCCTAGCATGGGGAGAAGCCAATTATATAAACCAATTAATAAAAAAACTCAAAGGAACATATTGACAACAATACAGTAATAGCAGGGGACTTTAACACCCACCCCCAACAGAAATGGAAAGATCATCTAAGCAAAAGATCAACAAAGAAATAAAGGCTTTAAGTGACACACTAGACTAGAGGGACATCACAGACATATTCAGAACATTCCATCCCAAGGCAACAGAATACACATTCTTATCTAGTGCACATGGAACATTCTCTCCAGAATAGATCACATTCTGGGTCACAAATCAGGTCTCCACTAGTACCAAAAGACCGGCATCATTCCCTGCATATTTTCGGACCACAATGCTCTAAAACTAGAGCTCAATCACAAGAGGAAAGTTGGAAGAACTCAAATACATGGAGGCTAAGGAGCATCCTACTAAAGAATGAATGGACCAACCAGGAAACTAAAGAAGAATTGAAAAAGTTCATGGAAACAAATGAAAATGAAAACACAACTGTTCAATATCTGTGGAACACAGCGAAGGTTGTCCTGAGAAGAAAGTATATAGCAATACAAGCCTTTCTGAAGAAACAAGGAAAGTCTCAAATACACAACCTAACCTTGCACCTAAGGAGCTGGAGAAAGAACAGCAAATAAAGTCTAAACCTGGCAGAAGAGAAATAATGCAGAAATCATTATTAAATAGAAACCAAAAGAACAGTAGAACAAATCAATGAAAGCAGAAGCTGGTTCTTTGAGAGAATTAAGAAGATTGATAACGTCCTGGCCAGGCTTATGAAAAGGAAAAGAGAAAGGACCCAAATTAATAAAATCATGAATGAAAGAGGAGAGATCACAACCAACACCGATGAAATACAAACAATTGTAAGAACATATCATGAGCAACCATACACCAGCAAATCTGACGATATGGAAGAAATGGATGCATTCCTAGAGACCTATAAACTACCAAAGCTGAACCAGGAAGAAATAGAAAACCTGAACACACTCATAACTAGTAAGGAGATTGAAGAAGTCATCAAAAAATCTTCCAACAAACAAGAGCCAGGGCAAGGTGGATTCCCAAAAGAATTCTACCAAACATTTTTTTTTTTTTTAAGATTTTATGTATTTATTTGACAGAGAGAAATCACAAGTAGACGGAGAGGCAGGCAGAGAGAGAGAGAGGGAAGCAGGCTCCCCGCTGAGCAGAGAGCCCGATGCGGGACTCGATCCCAGGACCCTGAGATCATGACCTGAGCCGAAGGCAGCGGCTTAACCCACTGAGCCACCCAGGCGCCCCTCTACCAAACATTTAAAGAAGAATTAATACCTATTCTCCTGAAACTGTTTCAAAAAATAGAAATGGAAGGAAAACTTCCAAACTCATTTTATGAGGCCAACATGACCCTGTTCCCAAAATCAGACAAAGACCCCATTAAAAAGGAGAATTACAGACCAATATCCTTGATGAACACGGATGCAAAAATTCTCACCAAAATACTCACCAATAGGATCCAACAGTACATTAAAAGGATTATTCACCACAATTCAGTGGGATTCATTCCTGGGCTGCAAGGTTGGTTCAACAGCCACAAATCAATCAATGTGATACAATACATTAATAAAAGAAAGAACAAGAACCATATGATACTCTCAGCAGATGCCGAAAAAGCATTTGACAAAAGTACAGTATCCTTTCTTGATCAAAACTCTTCAAAGGGTAGAGGAAGAGGATACATACCTCAATATTATCAAAGCCATCTATGAAAAACCCATAGTGAATATCACCCTCAATGGGGAAAAACTGAGAGCTTTCCCCTGAGGTCAGAACAAGGCAGGGCTGTCCACTATCACCACTGCTATTCAACATAATACTATAAGTCCTAGCCTCAGCAATCACACAACAAAAAGAAATTAAAGGCATCCAAACTGGCAACAGAGATGTAAAACTCTCACTCTTTGCAGAAGGTATGATACTTTATGTGGAAAACCCAAAAGACTCCACTCCAAAACTGCTAGACCTCATACAGGAATTCAGTAACCTGTCAGGATATAAAATCAACGCACAGAAATCAGATGCATTTCTATACACAAACAGCAAGACAGAAGAAAGAAAAATTAAGGAGTTGATTTCATTCACCATTGCACCCAAACTATAAGATACCTAGGAATAATCCTAACCAAAGAGACAAAGAATCTGTACTCAGAAAACTAACAATTACTCACAAAAGAAATTGAGGAAGACACAAAGAGATGGAAAAACATTCTATGCATTGTGAAAATGTCTCTGCTACCTAAAGCAATCTAAACATTTAACGTAATCCCTATCAAAATACCATCAATTTTTTTCAAAGAAATGGAACAAATAATCCTAAAATTTATATGGAAGCAGAAAAGACCCCGAATAGCCCGAGAAATGTTGAAAAAGAAAACCAAAGTTGGTGGCATCACAGTTCCAGACTTCAATTCTATTACAAAGCTGTAATCATCAAGAGAGTATGGTACTGGCACAAAAACACATAGATCAAGGGAACAGAAGAGAGAGCCCAGAAATGGACCCTCAATTCTATGGTCAACTAATCTTTGACAAAGCAGGAAAGAATGTCCAATGGAAAAAAAACAGTCTCTTCAACAAATGGTGTTGGGAAAATTGGACAGCCACATGCAAAAGAATGAAACTGGACCATTTCCTTATACCACACACAAAAACAGACTCAAAGAGGATGAAAGACCTCAATGTGAGTCAGGAATCCATCAAGAATTTTGAGGAGAACAGAGGCATCAACCTCTTCGACCTCAGCCACAGCAACTTCTTCCTAGAAACATTGCCAAAGGCAAGGGAAGCAATGGCAAAAATGAATTGGGACGTCATCAAGATCAAAAGCTTCTGCAGAGCCAAGGAAACAGTCAACAAAACCAAAGGATGACTGACAGAATGAAAGAAGATATTTGCAAATGACATATTAGATAAAGGGCTAGTATCTAAATCTATAAAGAACTTATTAACTCAACACCCAAAGAACAAAAAATCCGATCAAGAAATGGGCAGAAGACATGAGCAGACATTTCTGCAAAGAAGACATCCAGATGGCCAACAGACACATGAAAAAGTGCTCGACATCAGGGAAATACAAATCAAAACCACAATGAGATACCACCTCACACCAGTCAGAACGCCTAAAATTAACAAGTCAGGGAATGACAGATGTTGGCGAGGATGCGGAGAAAGGGGAACCCTCCTACGCTGTTGCTAGGAATGTAAGCTGGAGCAGCCACTCTGGAAAACAGTATGGAGATTCCTCAAAAAGGTGAAAACAGAGCTACACAATGACCCAGCAATCTCACTACTGGAGATTTACCCTACAGATACAAATGTAGTGATCCGAAGGCACAAATGCACCTGAATGTTTATAGTAGCAATGTCTGCAATAGCCAAATTATGGAAAGAACCTGGATGTCCATCAACAGACGAATGGATAATGAAGATGTGGTGTACACACACACACACACACACACACACACACACACACACACACACTGGAATACTATGCAGCCCTCAAAAGAAATGAAATCCTGCCATTTGCAGTGATGTGTATGGAACTAGCGGATACTACGCTAAGCGAAGTAAGTCAATCAGAGAAAAATAATTATCATATGATCTTTCTGATAAGAGGAATTTGAGAGGTAGGACAGGGGGTTGTGGGGGGTAGGAAAGGGGAAAAAAGTGAAACAAGATGTGTTTGGGAGGGAGACAAATGGTAAGAGACTCAATCTCACAAACTGAGGGCTGCTGGGGGGTAGAGGGTGGGGATATGGTGGCTGGGTTATGGACAATGAGGAGGGTATGTGCTATGGTGAGTGCTTTGAACTGTGTAAACCTGATGATTCACAGACCTGTATTCCTGCGGCAAATAATACATTATATGATAATTTAAAAAAATAAAAAGGAAAAGAAAATTACAAAACACTGAAAAAAAGTAAGAAAAACCTAACTAGAGAGATATACCATGTTCATGGTTGAAAAGACTATTGTTAAGATGTCAATTCTCTTGCAAATTTATAGAGTATAAATTATACAAGTTTATACTTCTGGCTCACTGCTTCCCTCCAGAAGAATACATACTATACAACATATACAGTAACAAAGAACAAAGTTACTAGTTTCTTAACATTCATCTTTTGGTCAACTGTTCATCCACAAACTAGTTTATAGCCAGTTATATTTAATATTGTAATTGTACAAATCAATGATACATGAGTGTAAAAAGTAAGAGGGCTGTTGCTTCCACGAAAATCAAATTGGATATTCTGGGAAGACCAAGTAAAAGCTGCTCTTGAACCAGATATTGACAAGACAATTGCAAAAAAAAAACTTGAGAAAAAAAATTTGGAGATCTAAGCTGCTTCCCAAAGGTATTAGGGTTTTTTGGTTACATATTAAAAGAAGCCCAAAGTGGAAAATACAGACCAAGTTTTGTAAGTGTGCTTTATAAAACAAAACTAATGTGGAAATCCCCTAAATAGATTCAAAGTCAAAGAAAAAAATTTCTTTTATATTTCTGATATGTGCATGAATGAATGTACTCATGTATTGACTTAAAATATTAAGGTATAATTCCCACATGCATCAAACAACAAAATAGGGGCTTAGCCTTGCTAAATTAGAAGAGTTTCTAGGGTCTTATGAGTTTACTTTCTTCCAACTATAAAAGCTGATTAAAAAACTGATTAACAAAACCAGAAAAAAGAAAATAATACACAAGTTTGCCATCCAAATACAACACTTGTAAACACCTAGGATCATTTCTTCACTGTTTTCATTTTCCTTATGCTTTTATTAAACAGTAATCATAACATATAAACACCCTTGTACCTGCCTCTTCCCCTTAACTTTACAAACATGGTAGTTCTCCCATATCACTGAAAAAATTGTCTATTTCAAAACCTTGGATTTAGCCCAGGCTTTTAAATTTATAGAAGCCATATATGTACATACTAATGTCTATCTATGCTGAGGTCCTAAGGGTCATTCCTTTCTCTTTCTGCATTGAAAATCAGAAATTAAAGATAATATGGATTAAGAACAGCTAAAAAACTAGATTCCTGAAAGAGACATCCTGGGCAATAAATTGCTACTTTAACTATAAGGCCTACCCAATTACTTCTTCCCTTTATTCTCATTTATCATCTCAGTTTATTTCAATCTATAAAAGCAGCTTCTCAGAAAGTCTGTAACAACCAGGAAATTGTTGCTCTCTCAAATAACAACCTGTGGCATTTTCAAAGCACTTCCCATTTCACAAGAAAACAGTAAAAATAATTACCTATGTGGACTTTCTGAACACCTTCACTTATGTGTCAAGACAGAAATATATTCTGAAATCTCATGCCTGATGTCTAACTGCCACTTTCCTATGTTTGAATTCCGGGGAATCAGTGAAACAAATATGATAAAAACGACACAAATGGTTAATGATGTCAACTAGGAAGCTAAGAACAGGTACTGCTGAAATGTCCAAAAAATGTGCATACTGCCTATAACTGCTGTTTATTTTTTTAAATTGCTGTTTATTTAATGGCCTTTATTTTCTTATTTTCCAGTTCCATGTAACAAGAGTAACAGCACATTTCAAAAGTATATGACTGAACAATACTAGCATTCAATACACACAAAACCCTTTTCCTCCCAACTGGTTTAGCCTGTTGATTACCAAAAATGTGTTCTAAGCTCAACTTCCATGATTCTACATATATTTCAAAGTTTAACTTCTGAGACTTAAAATACAAGGAAGGGTATTTTCCAGTTATTTCCCAAACTGTCTAAAGTAAGCATTACTTTCAGAAACCAAAGAAAATTTATTCTCAAAGAATGTATTATGGCACAAATACGGTCACTCAGCTAAGATACAGACTACTATCTATTTCTATACATGCGTTTTGTGGCTACAAATACCCTTTTGTTGATAAACACTTAAGCTGATACTTAGAATCAGAGACAGTGCATTTAGTAAAGTCCTATTTTAACCCACTGAGCCACCCAGGCGCAGTAAAGTCCTATTTTAGAAGCATTTTTATGGACTTCAGTAAGAATTCTTCTCAGTAAGAAAGATGTCTTTTAGTTCCAAATGACCCCCACTTACAGCAGGGCACAGACTAATCACGCAGAATATGAGACAGGACTGTAACAATAAAATCTTTACTTTCACTTCTGACTACATTAGGATGGAATAAACAACTCTCCATCACTTGTTTAAGAAAGGGAGAAAGAACCCAGTAACTGTTTTGCTTTACAATAAATTTAGAATAAATTTTTTTGTTGTTGATTACTAAATCAGTTACTTAAAGTAAAAGGCACTTTAAAGAGGTTTACTTGGTCTGTAAAATGATCCAATCTAAAGGCTTAACTTAAAGCCACATTTAAAGTAACACTAAAGACTAGTCTTCAGAATGCTCATCTTGAAAGTTTAACAATTCTTGAGTTCACAGAATTTTTTAAACTGTACCCAGAAATAGGATTATTTCTTAGGTTACAGAACTAGGTTACTATCCCTTCGCGTCAGTCCCGCTCCATACAAAACAGTGTTTAAATCATAATGAAGATCCTCCCTAGGATTACTTCTTTGCCTTGCAGCATTTTTTGAGTTAGAAGGCACAATTAACAGAACTGTTATCTATATAGAAATATTTTTTTTATGCATCCTCTTACACAAACATGTTTTCCATGGGCAAAATCTAATCTTGAAGTTAGCAAGGATGCACTCATTTAATTTTTTCATGTGGTATAAAGCTGGAAAAAAAAAGTCTAGAAAGGAAATTCCCATGAATCATAGACTTTTTTTTACATAGTACTTCATTTAACATATTCCCTAACATACAGTATTATAAAATATAGCCAATTATAATCTATTCAATGATGACTATGGAAATACATAATCTCCAACTTGATGGTCTAGAAGATCTAAGTAATAACACAAGTTCTCTTCATCAGGAAGTTAATTTGATTTGAAGGAAAAAGGCTCACATGTTTAGGCATGTTTGGTGGGAAATGCAAGAGAGTACTTTTTCTTCAACACAGCCAATGCCTATCTGTCCAAAAATACTAAAAGGAGGCATGGATAAAAAGAAAATGGGCTTTTCATTTTTATTTTAAAAATAATAACTGCTGTAAAAAGCAAATGCAACTCAAAATAGAGTAAAGACTTAAATATAAGACTTGAAACTATAAGACTCCAAAAGAAAACACAGGAAAAAAACTTCATGACACTGGTTTTGGCAATGATTCCTTAACTACAGTATCAAAAGCACAGGCAACAAAAGCAAAAATGGAGGGGTGCCTTGGTGGCACAGTCAGTTAAGTGTCCGACTCTTGACTAAAGCTCAGGTCGTGATTTCAGAGTTGTGAGACTGAGCCCCACATTGGGCTCAGTGATGGGCATGGAGCCTGCTTGATATTCTCTCTCTCCTTCTCCCTCTGCCCCTCCTCCCACCGCTCACACACGTGCATGCCTGTGCTCTCCTTCTGTTAAGAATATAAGCAAAAATAGATAAGCCAGACTACATCAAACTAAGTATCTACTACAGCAAAGGAAATAATTGACAGAATGAAAAAGCAACCTATGGAATGGAAGAAATTACTTGGCAAACTATCTCAAGGAACTCCTATAACTCAGTAGCAAAAATGCAAAAGCCCAATTAAAAAATGGACAAAAGACTTGGATAAACACTTTTCTAAACACATACAAAAGGACCAGAGGTACATGAAAAGATGCTCAACACCACTCAGCATCAGGGAAATGCAAACCACAAAGACATATCACCTCACACCTGTTAGGGTGAACATAATTTTTAAAAAGTGGAAAATTGTAAGTGTTAATGAGAATCTAGAGAAAATGAAATTCTTGTACACTGTTCATGGGAATACATAATGGTGTACCACTATGGAAAACAGTACTGAGGTTCCTCAGAAAATTAAACAGAGAAGTACCACATGATCCAGCAATTGTACTTTTGAGTATTTATCCAAAAGAACTGCAATCAGGCTCTTGAAGAAGTATTTGTACTCACATGTTCACTACAGCATGATTCGTAACAGCCAAGAGGTAGAAACAACCTAAATATCTATCAGTGGATGAATGGATAAAGAAAATGTGGTATATATACACAATGGAATACTATTTAGTCTTGATAAAAGAAGGAAATCCTCTCACACACAACAAGTTAGCAAGGATGCACTGGGGGATGTCATGCCACATGAAATGAACCTGTCACAGAAGGACAAATACTACATGATTCCCACTTATATGAAGTATCTGAAGTGGTCAAACTGACAAAAACAGAAAGTAGAATGGTGGCCACAAGGGGCTGGGAGATGGGAAAAGGGGTCATTTTTGTTCAGAGGGTACATAGTCTCAGTTATGCAAGATAAAAAAAGTTCAAGAGATCAGGTATACAATAATCATGCTTATAGTAAACAATAATGTACTATACACACAAAAATTGTTATGAGGGTTAAAAAATGCTCATGATTATTTCTGCCAATTTACATTTTCCATCAGAAATCTAAAAAAAATTTATAATTATACATAATAGGAATTTTATTAAATTATAGGTTACTTTGACAAGGGGAAAAGCCATTTATTTGAATGGTTCAAACATTAAGAAGTATTTTTTAAAGGATATGCAACAAAAAGTCTTGAGAGGTCTTGTTCCATCTACCCAATTTCCATTCTTCCTTATATGTAAGCATTCTGATTAGTTATCCCTTCAGAAATCATTTTATACAAATATGAGCAAAAACAAATACCTCTTTTGACACAAATATTAGGATAATATATACTTTTACACCTTGCCTTTATTCCTTTTTAACTTAAATATATCTTAAGGATCTTTCCATATCAAAACATAAAGACCTTCCTTGTTCCTTTCTTTTCCTCTGTAAAGCAGCACGAACTTCAGCGTGTAGATGTACCATTATTTATTCAATCAATCTACTGATGGGTATTTGGCTGGTTTCTGTTCTTTACTCATAATAAAAATATCTTGCTATAATCAGGTCTATACATCGTTATAGAACTTTTCAGATCCTTAAGAACAATAGTAAGAGTGCTGAAAGCTTTGGATAAGAAACCTTTTTTTCAGCAGGTCTGGCTGACAACAATTCAGTGAATTTTTCCCTCATCTATAAAATGGAGGGCTGGGCTGGATGATAGCTCTATGGTCTCTATAATTTTTACCAGAATTTCTGTAACATCTGTCACTACAGTAATTTTAGCTTTAGTTTTATAAACTTCAATTAATTTTCTTGACCTTGTGTTTTTATTTGACACTTAATTTTGAATTTTCTCATGACAATAGCCTTACAAGAGTAGTTTAATTACTTACACATAGACTGAAGTTTCCAGAATGGCACACCCAAGCCCAAAATAAAATGCATGGACTGCTAATTATGGTATGTTCTTAAGATAATTATTTCAATAGGTGTGATGGATATACAAATCTGTGTATTCGATGTATTTCAGTATTTACCATAAAAGAATCATTACGAGGTAACTGCTGGGTGTTAATAGCACAGCATATTGTCATAGAACAGACCAAAGACACCCTGATCAAAAGAATGATCATGGCAAAATCAAACATAATTTGATAACTTTTTAAACTGCAGTATTAAGAGACAATAAATTTTATGTCAATTTAGAACTAAAACACCATTGGTTAAAATAAAGTATATTGCTCACTAATGCTAAAGCTTTTGCCTATCATTCTTCTCCCATAAAAGCATCTAAAATCAAATTCTACTAGATGAACTGAACACTGACCAAGAAACAAGATCCCAATAAAATGTTAAATGAGAAAAGAGGCCACAAAAATATACAGACAGTAGAATCTCAATTTTTATACACATACAAATACATGCACAATATGTTGTGAGTACAAACTGGTACAAATCACACTGTGGGCAACTTCGCAATATAAAAATGTACATTCTGTGCCAAGCAATTTTATTTCCAGGCACCTTCTAGAAAAGCATTTGCTCATGTGTACAAAGAAACATGAGCAACAATGCTAACAGCTGAACTGCTTATAATTGGTTTAAAAAAAAAAAAGATATAACCTAAAAGTCAATCAGTAGAATAAATGAAACACAGTACATACAAGCTACATCATAGCTAACAGAACTAAATTTAGAAATAACATGGCTAGCCATCAGAATTGAGTGAAAATGCAAGCTGTATACCAAATGATGCATACAGGATGATAAACATCTCTGCAAATAAAAACATTTTTTCTATGGTTACACACATGTGAGAGAAAATATTTACCAAAAAATAGTAGATAAATACACATCCAACATATAATTACTTCTAAAAAAAAAAAAAAAAAAAAAAAAAAAGAAAGAAACAGGGATCAGAATTAGAGGTGGTCATCAAAAGGAACTTTAGCTTTATTTGAAATTTCTATACTTAGGAAATAATTGATGAAATTTTTAAAATGTACTGTGGTTAAAAGTCTAGAAGTAAGTATGCCAATGCGTTAACATTTCATAATTCTGAGAGAATAGAAGTAATTTATTAATTCACACTTTTCTGTATTCTCTTAATTTATAAAAAAATTTTTATAAGGAAAATATAGAGTACAATTTAGATACAGATTTATTAGGCCAGAGAATTTATTTTACCATTACAAACATGCAGAATAAACAGAATGACTAGAAAACATTTTAATTTGTGCTTTTTAACAGCAAGGTATGTTGAATAATCACAACACTTATCCATCTCACAAACCACCTTAGTAACCTCCAATGGCCATCTCACATCACAGGGAGACATCTTTCACTTTTGGACCAAAAGCAAACTATCATCATGATAGTCAGTATTCAAAATATTATATAATTAGTAAACATTCAAGTAAGTGCCTCTTTTACCAGGAAATAAGCATATTTTAAATGACAAAGCAGAAGTTGTGAACACATAAAGAAAATGTCAGTATCTGCCAATGTGATAAATTAAATAATAAAGAAATAAATCAATTTATATTATTCATTTCATTAGAAAAGAGAAAAAAAAACCACTTCAATTACCAAAATATATAACATGTCATTTAACAGATATTGCTGGGAAATGACGTGACATACACAAGTGAATTTTCTAGATAACTAGAACTCATCCTTTTAAAATCAGAACATTTCCATTTAAGTATTCTGATGAAAGTCCCTCAAAAATTACATTAAGTCCCTGTGGTTTAAAACCCCTCCACCTTACACTTCAAGGTTTTCCTTGAAAACTACAAGTCAGCATTCATTCACTCATTCATTCATTTAACAAATTAGGTATGTCTTCATAGAGCTTACAATCAATCTAGATACTCTAATCTTGATGTTAAATAGTCTTATTAAGGTAATTTTACTACTGATCAACTTCATTAAATAAAATAAAATTCTAAAAAATAGAAATTTTTAAGCACTTTCACTTCATCTCAGTACTCTACTCTTTCCTTAAATAAATCTTCTGGCCAAATCCCAACTATACTACAAATGGTATTTCTTATTTTCCCAATTAAATCAACAGTGCTAAATATCTAAGATAGTCAGTTTCCTCAACAACTCCTTTTATTTCCTAAACAACAGTACTGGAAGTTGAATTGTATTTATTATTTATTTTTTTAGAGGGAAGGAAGGAGAGAGGGAGAAGATGAGAGGGAGAGAGGGAGAGGATGGAGAGAGAGAGAGAGAATCTTAAGCAGGCTCCATACCCCAAGTGCAAGCCAAATGCAGGGCTCCATCTCACAACTCTGAGATCATGACCAGAACCAAAATCAAGAGTCATACACTTAACCAACCCAGCCACTCAAGTGCCCTGGGAGGTTGAATTTTAAATCATTCTGGGAAAAAAAGATTTACACAACAAATATTAATTTATTTCAAGCTAATTAGTCACTGGATCACACTCAGGATCCTCGCTTATAAAATATATATAATGCCAAACTTGCAAAGTTATTATAGAATGTGTGTGTGTGTGTGTGTGTGTGTGTGTGTAGTCTCTAAAGCAATGGTGATTATATAATACATGAAAAATTGATAAATATAATCTACACTACAAATGGAAAACCAAGTCGAAAAGCTACTTGCCAATTTATCATGACAGTATCATTCTTTCACTGGCATGTAGGACCATTAGAAAATCTGGGCCATGGAATGCAACTATGTGATATGTCTAACAGAAAAAAAGTAATAGGCAACAGGGGCTCACTCATTTATCTGACTATGTGGAAAGTCTGAATTCTAAAGGAAAATATGTTTTTCAAGAAAAAACATTTTAAAAAAATGTTTAGGTAATGCTTAAAGTAAAAATAGGTGACACTGTTGAAAATTATTCCTATTGTTGCTGTAGTAAATTACCACAAATTTAGTGGCTCAGAATAGAAATTTATTAAAATTCTGGACTTTAGAAGTCCTAAAATCAAAGTGTTAGCAAGGTTATATTCCTTCTGGAGGCTCTAGGGTAACATTCCTTCCCTAGAACCTTCTTCTAGCTTCTAAGAGCTCTCTCCATTCATTCCTAGACTCATGGCCTCTGCCTCCACCCTCCAAGCTAGCTAGCATCACAGCATCTTCAAATATCTGATTATGACCCTTGATTCTATCTTCTCATTTCCTTTTCTATGACACTCCTGCCTCCCTCTTAAAAGGATCCTTAAATTACACTGAGATTACCTAGATAATCCAGGATAATCTCCAGATAGCAAAATGCTTGATTTAATCATCCCTGTAAATCTCTTTTGTCAGGTAAAGTAACACATTCACAGGTTTTGGAGCCTATTATTGGACCTACCACAATGGATATTTTTATCTATTTTTATAAAGATTATTGACACTTTAATTCTTTGATCCAATTTTAAAATAATCTTTTAAAAAGGAAAAAGCTTACTACAAATACTTGGTAAAACTGTCATAGTTTCTCAACTGATAGAATGTGAAAGGTTTTTGAAAGTTCAAGATTCTTGCAAAACATTCTGATTTCTTAAAGCCTTACTCTACTAGCCTGAAACTTTCTGAAAATGTAGTTTTCAAAAATTCAAAAATGCATTTTTGAAAATGTAGTTCATTAAGTGGTCACACTTATTAGCACATTTACAACTTGAGGATAATTTTAGTGAATAATTTTAAATCCCATAACGAAAAGAGTTACAATTGCTTGAAGAATAAAATTATCAATCCATTATTAATTTTCTCCCCTTTCAAATCTGAGAAAACCATACATAATAGTTACCCTGGAAGCCACAGATCACAGAAATTAAAGGAAAGAAAACAACCCTAACTAGAATAATGATTTTCCAAGCATACAATATATACTGGTTAATTTTCCTGTAATACTAACATTTCCAGTCTGAAAGAGCTTAAATTTTCATTTGTCATGGAATAGTAACTTACTATGACTTGTCTTCACTGATATCTCATTAAGTCATTCTTACAACAAATCACATTTTTGTTTTAACACTTTAAAGTAAATTAAAAGGTAGGTAGTCTACTCTTTTTTTAGATTTAGTCAAGATTAAGAACTACTCCCCTCTTAAAAGGGGCAAGAGAAAAACAACTAGTTGTGAACAAGGAAATTCCCATAAGACTACTAGCTGATCTTACGACAGAAACTTTATAGGCCAGAGGGACTGGCAAAATACATTCAAAATGCTGAAAGAAAAACACAACCAAACAATACTGGACCCAGCAAGGTTATCACTCAGAATTGAAGGAGAGATAAGAAGTTTCCCAAAGAAAAGCTGAGAGTTCAACATCCAACCAGCCTTACAAGAAATATTAAAGGGACTTTTTTAAATGGCAGAGAAGACCATAAATAAGAGTAAGGAAATTATTAAAGAAAATATCTCACTGACAAAGGTAAACAAATAGGAAACGGAGATCAACCACATATACAACTGGTAGAGAAGTTATAAGACAAAAGTAGTAAAAATATCTACATCTACAGTAATTAGTTGAGGAATACAGAAAATAAGATGTAAAATATATCAAAAACAGAAAATGTAAGGGAAGGGGAGTAAAAATGTAGTTCTTTGAGAATGCGCTTGAAATTAAGAGACTACCAACTTAAAATGGACTGCTATATACTCAGGATGCTGTCTATAAACCTCTTTGTAACCACAAATCAAATACCTATAATAGATGCACAAAAAATAAAGAGAATGGAATACAAACATAACACCCTAAGGAAAGGCACCAAATCCCCGGGGAGGAGAGCAAGAGAAGAAAAAAAGAAATGGAGAACTATGAAAACAACCAGAAAAAAACTGACAATAAGACAATGAGTACATAAGGGCACTTCATACTCATACTGCAGGTCTTAGTAATCTAGTTACCATGTGACCCAGCCATTTAACTCCAGGACAAAATTCATACTCCCCCCAGCAAAGATTCTTCATGACTTACTACTTCTGAAAACCTTACGGGGTTCTTGTAGTTCATTCATTTTGGCTTCCCAAATATGTGTCAATAATGCCCTTGAAGAGTATTTATAAATGATATGATGTCTCAGATATGCTACAGGGGGAGGTATAAATGAAATAGGATTGTATGTGGGTTCATATTGCCATGGCTTAGTGATAAGTAAACAGGGATTCATTTTACTATTTTAGTTATGCATCTTGAAAATGATTCACAAATACATAAAATCTCAGCTTTCATAATTTATTAAAACATTTAAACAATGGCATTTATCATTATTATTTTTCAATCTAGAGCCTCATCATAATTAGAAGACTGGGTTTACAACACACTAAATGGATTAGGAAAACCAAAGACTGAAAATGAGTCAGATGAAAGGGAGAAAATTATTTTTATAAAGGGCAGTCACCACAGATGGTCAAATGGAACCAGCTGTTCATCCATAAAATCTGTGGGAGTTAATCTGGAGCCTAGTCAAAACTTTTAATTACACCGGTCTCCCAAAATATGTATTTTATAGCTTTTTAGACCAAGAATATGTACTATTGGGACTACCTTTGTTATTAAATAATTGGGAAAAAACAGCAACAAAAAGAAAGGAAAAGGAAAATACATTCTTATTCAAAATAACTCAGAATAGATGAACAGTTAGCAGGACCATAAAGAAAAAGAATCCTGACTACTTTGGAAATTAATCCCTGATAGTAAATAGCTTCCCTAGCCAATCTAGAGAACCTACGACAATCTATAGTTGTTCTGAGATAAAGTAAATAATTTCCCATAAACATCTACAAATGAATCAAAGTAACAAAGTTTCAAATATATCAGTAACAGAAACACAGATGACCTTAACTCTATGTCTTAAAAGTCAGTAGTTTAGGGGTGCCTCATGGCTCAGTCCATTAAGAGTTTGCCTTCAGCTCAGGTCATGATCCCAGAGTTCTGGGATCAAGCCCCACATCTCTCTCCCTCTGCCTGCCACTTCTCCTGCCTATGCTTGCTCACACCCTCTCTGTCAAATAAATAAAATCTTTTTAAAAAGCTAGTTCAAATTAGAGCTTCAATTAAATTAGCATTTTAATGTTCAGCTCCATTTTTGACCTTTAATATACAAAATTACACAGAGTTGGGAAAGACAATGGACATACCACAGTTACTCGAAAATAGATGAATTTTCTTCCAATATTGTTTATAGTAGTAATATCTTCTTCAAATATAAAGAAGTATATAAATTTGTAAGTTTCATGTCATATAACCAGTTTTAGGTTTTCTGTAATATAACTTTCTCATGAGCCTAGTATTCTCAGTCCACTCATGAACAGTCCTTTTAGTTATGAGGTATTTGCAGAATAATGTTTATTGATTAACTGAAACATTTAAGAGTAACTATTTTCTTAATTTTCTTCAGCTATCACTACTTGAGTCTTATTCAATAGATCACAGAATTTTTTACATTTTAAAACTGACCTGCAATCATTTTTAATAATTAACCATGTGTAAGTCAATTATCTCTTGTGACAATGAAGAAAGAATGGTGCACTGAAGCAGTAAATTATGCCAAAAAACATTAGAATTATAATATCATGGTTGCAGAGTGGAACATTTTCCATTTTAGAGGACTGACACCTAAACTTTTTCATTTGTCCTTTAAAAAATTGTTACCCAATATGTTTAACCTTTCAAATTTTACCATTTCCATTATCTAAATGGCATTCTTTATTATGATTTAATATTGTAATAGTAATTTAATCAGCAAATTTTAGACAACTATATAGTGAATATTCAGCCACAATTTAACAACTAGGAAAGACAGAGGAGAAAGTGCTACTTGAAACGCACATCAGAGAGCAGATAAGGACCCTGTGCCTGAGTATAAATTAAATTCACTACTTCCTAATCAATAAACTCTCGCTATCAAAAAATATTTTTAGCCTAATTCAATACTGCACTAGTGCTCTAGCTGATTTACATTCTGGCACAAGCTCCCCATGTCCTCATGGACTGGTGCTGAACATCTGTAAACTGGCAGGCAATCCTTGGACCACGCCTAGGTGCATGACTTACAGATCATCTAGTTCAGTGGTTCTTGATCTTGAACCCACCTAAGAATCAACCAGAAAGTGCTAGAAAATATGAATATCTGGGCTTTGTTGCAGAGATTCAGATTTAATTGGTATTGGCTGAGGTGTAAGTATTTTTGCTGATCTAGGCTCTCCCATTCTGTACATGAAAACACTGAGGCTTAGAGAACCAAACCACTTACTCCCAATTTATGAGACCTGAGAATCAAAGAACATTCATTCATTACAAAATACTTTCCATTACACCCCAAACATAAGTTACAATAATTATAGCACCATTTTACTTTCAGGATACTGTAAGAATGGTAACGTTTATGAATTTGTTTCTTACTAATGAAATAAGGGATAATAAAGTATAAGGGAAGCATGATGTGGTTAAATTTAGGCTACCTAAATTTAAGTTAAATTTGGAATATCTACCTTAAGATACAAATAAATTTCTATTACCAGAGGAAAAATCCAAAAGGGGATAATAATAAGTTAAATACTCCAGGCTTTTCTTTAAAATACTGACTTTATTAATTCTTGAACAAGCTTCTAGCAAATTAACTTGTTTTAATGTCAAGTGGAAAGACATAAATTTCTTTCTAATTTGAAAAGATCCTATGAGCATCAAAGGAAAATGGACTTTTTTTTTTCTTTTTCTCCTGATTTAATGCTCACTGTGAAAACTGCCAACCAGCTCATCCTGGTCACTGATGAGCATGTTTTAAAATAAGGATTCTAGGGCTTTGTAACTCTTTCTATAAGGTTTATAAACCAGCAAAAGCATCGATGGGAGCAAGCTAGAACAAACATTTGTAATGGCTGGAATGCTTTGCTTACTCTGCATTTGAAAATAAAACTGTATGCTGATTTGTTTTCATTTTTACTGAACTAATTTTTTTCTAGGGCATGAAACCAAAAAGTAGTGTATATATTGTAAATAAAACAGAATTCTACTTATAATATTGGTATATTTAAACCTGGTCTTTATCTATCTATATGTGTCCTTCAAAAATGTTTCTTCACCTTTCAGAGCTTCAGTTTCCTAAATCTGGATAAATCTTCTAGCCACTTATGCTAACATCATCTTTGTGGCCTAGATGAATTGGGTACCTCTCTCCTTTTTAGTTTACCCTCCAATATGCAGAGAGCTATCTTATTCTAATGAGTCTACAAGGAACCAGTGAAGAATATAAGGTAGCATATAAGCAAGTATTCAACTGTATGGTTCAGAGTAAAAGTCATACATTTCAGAAGAAACGGGGACAAACAAGAACTAGGACTTCTTTGTACATGAGATGGGTTCTGATCTGGGTTTTGAAAAGGAGGTAGAATTTTAGGATGGAGGAAAACTATGAAGCAGGGTGTACTGCCTGCTAGGGCTGCTATAACAAAATACCAGACTGTGTGGCTTCAACAATATACATTATCCAAATGTATAACAATATACACTTATACAATTATACATGTATACATTTATACAGTATACAATATACATTTATTTCTCATGGTTCTGGAGGCTGGGAAGTCCAAGTTCAAGGTACCGCTAATTTGGTTCCTAGTGAGAGCTCTTTTTCTGGCTTGAAGACAGCCATCTTCTTGCTGGTGGAAAGAGTTCTCTGGTGTGTTTTTCTATTTTTAAGAGAGCACTAAATCTTATCATGAGGGCCTGTACTCATGACCTCACACAAAACTATCATCTCCCAAAGGACCTTTCATATAAATATAATCCACTGGGGGTTAGGGCTTCAAAACATGAATTTTGGAGGCACACTAGTCAGTCCACAGCAGAGTATCCCATCAGAGAAGAATGACATTAGTGAAAGCACTGAGGCGATAATGAATACAGCATGTTAATGGAATGAGGCAGAGACCTGATTTTTTACAACCAATAAACCTTAGAATACGAGAAATTCCAAGAAATTCAAGGGATATAAAGAATGGGATCAGATTATGGAAGATCTAGAAAGTTAAAGATTTGACTGTGCTAGAAATGAGGAGACACCAAATGTTAACAGAGCAAAGCAGTGACAAAAGGAAAACACTCTTTAAGACTAGCAATGGCAAAACTGAAGCTTGGCTTGCAGTAAGAGTTATAATATACCCCCAAAAATATATTAAAATTAAAATATATTAAAATTTTAATATATTAAAATATAGCCCCCAAACAACTTTAAACCAATATGTGCCCATAGTTAACCCAGTACAGGGGCCCTAGAGACCCAGGAGTTGCGATGGCCTAGGGATAGGTATGAACTGAGATGTAAACCACACTGTAACCTGTAATTTTGTACCAGATATTAAGGAAATTATAGAACAACCTCAAAGTTGAAACTCTGGATATGGACTCCTTGGATACTTTATTGTTTCACAATCATTGTTTTTGACTGACTTTTCTCAAACATCATCATCCTCATCCTATCACCATCCAAACAAAATGAAAAAACCACCAAGTACCCCTTGTGCCCACTTCTACTTCCCACCATCACAATGAATTTAATATAAAAAGAAAACACCTGGGAAAGTTTAGTTCTCATGTCTGAAGAGAGGATAATCCAGTTATTTCAACCATGAACAGAATACTAGAGCAAATTTTGTTACTTTTGTGAAAACAGCTTCTGATTTCAGTATAGAGGTAAAACAAAACAAAACAAAACAAAGCAACCCAGCAACCTAGCAACCACCCCCACCCCCTCAAACCAACTAAGCTTTTTAGCTGAAACTTTATTTTTCAGTAGAAAAAATAGGAAAGAATGGTGGCAGTAAACTTCAGAAATATAAGCTTTCCTGTTTTTTACAGAAGTTTTTATTTTCGTGTAATCCTTTTCAACTGTGAAGTCTAAAAATGATGGACCAGTATTACCTTTAGCCTTGGAAAGAGCAGTAAGATTTCAGTCTGTAGGATGTTCCACTCAAATACAGTATATGCTCTTTAGGAAATCCTTTAAAATATGTTGCTCAAAACTAGGCTCTGCAAGGTGTGTAAATGTATCCAATACATAGTATATTTCCCACTGTTAAAACTATCCAAAAGAAATTTTAATTCACCCTCAAATCTTTCCATTATTTATTTATAGCGTGGCAAAGAAAACAATGTTTTCAGTTTTCTGTGGAAGAATAAAGAGCAAAATCTCTTTAGAAAAATTTGCCAAACTGAGTATGCCAACCACAAGGGGCAAATGGTGTTATTTATGGGAAGGCTCTTCCATGGTTATCCAAATTATTTTTCATATTTTTTTTCTTCCCCTAGGAAAGTCTTTTCCAAGTAAACCAAATGAATAAAAAACATAAAAACGTGGAAGTGCTCTGATTTGAAGGGTGTTTTGAAGCCTAAAAGGCATGGCTCTCAGAGCTGGCAGTGAGGCACAATTGTAGGACCCTGCAGTTACTGGGTACATGATCTAAAAATCACCATGCAGATTTACCTCAGCTGAGTTTCCTGACACAAAAATCACCTGACTGGTAGAGATAGCTTAACAGTCTACTTAAAGTTTTGGTTATTGTCTAGTGTTAGCCTGTATTGTTCGGCCCTTGAAAGGAATCTTATTAGACCTGGCAGAAGTAGGAGGGAGGTAAGTTAATGCCAGAAAACAGCCAGATATAATCTAAGGCAGTATTTCTTAATATTTTAAAAAACCTCTGTCCCATTCTGATAACAAGATTTTTTTTTTTTCCATTCTTCTCAGTTGAAGATCTGTAACTTTTCATCCCCACCAGTTACTGAATTTTAATCCTGTGGGTTGTATTATAAAACACTATCTTCTTAATTTTCATTTTTCCAACATAAAATTATGCTATTGTGTTAAATATGCTTTCAAACAGTATCACCACCTATTCTGTCTATCTCTAGGATACGAGTCTAGTTGAGAAAGAATGATATAAGAGCTTTATGCTGACTTCTCATTCAGGTTCTAAAATCATGTCTCTTTCCTACAATTTTCAAACATGCGGTCTACTGTATGCTTTCCTTCCACTGATCAGTAGTAAAGTGATTTAATTACAGTGCTTATTTTACAAATATCTAAGACACGGAGTAACTCAGGGCATAAAACCACAATAATTTAATTAAGTAATTGTCCTTATTTGATCAAAGAAAGTGGACACTGAAGAAAGGATGTGGACGCAGCTCATGAGTATACTGGTTAGACAGAATACCAGTTGGAGAAAAAAGGGTTAGATACACAGAGCTATGTACACTGCTGAAAATTGACACTGGCATTCTAATGTTATTCTATAACCAAAAATCTGCACTGTTCTTAACTAGTGTTTTTTTTTTTTTTTTTAAGATCTATTTATTTACTTGCAGTGGGAGGAGCAGAGAGAGAGGGAGAGAGAAACCTGAGTACAGGACTGGATCTCATCACCCTATGATTGGACCTGAGTCAAAACCGAGAATCAGATATATTGACGGTTAATCACTCAGATATCCCTTAACTAGTATTAACTAACTGACCTTCCTCATCTTCACGGCTGGTAAAAACTTTTCAGTCTGTTTCAGACTATTACCAGCATAGCACTGTGGAGGGTTTTGATTAATATAAATCAGAAAAACGAACTGATTTTAAATCTCACTATTAAAATCAACATATTAATAAATGGTTTTCATTAAATTTTGGCTTTAATCAAGAATTTCTTGAACTCTGTACCTAATCTTTTTTTTTTCTTCTAAGCCAGTAATTGAGAAGTTTTATGTTGCCATTCATCCAGAGACTGAAGTACAGACTTCATACATCTAAAAGGGCCAAATATCCCCTAAACTCCACCCCTGAAATCCCATTAAAGCAGGCACACAATTTAAAGCTCACGACTGATGACATGGAAAGGAAACATCAAAAAGAACTTCTAAGAAACTGTGCCAATTTGTTTTCTGCTTTTTACTTAATCAGATATTCTTTACTTAACAATTGCAACCAAACCATAAATTCTGAATAATTTTGTTAAATGCTTCAAGTATTTGTTTTAATACTGTAAAACCTACCTTCCTTAAATAAAGGTATTGAGGTATTTTAAAGGCAGTAAGACTATTTACTAACACTTACGAAACTTCTATAAATCACTACAATGCCATGTGTGACCAAATCACACAATTCATCCAAAGCATTCCCTCAGGCAAAAGAAAAGGTGTTTCAAAAGGATGCTCATACTTATTTTTACAAGAGATGCATGCTAACACTTACTTAACAGCAACTACGAGGATGTGCATTAGAAGACACGAACATATCTCAGTAACAGCAAGGGCCAACAGACAACTGTGGCTTCACCGGGATTGTATAACTAACTGAAATGCAATGGACGTGTCTAGTTTTGTATCAGCACATCTGCTATGGATTCTAGTACCTGGGGGGAAAAAACGACTTTCTTCAAAAATACCAAACTATTCTTCTTCTTTTTTTTTTTTTTTAAGATTTTATTTATTTGACAGGCAGACATCACAGGTAGGCAGAGAGGCAGCAGAGAGGAGGAAGCAGGCTCCCCACTGAGCAGGGAGCCCAACGTGGGGCTCGATCCCAGGACCTGGAATCATGATCCGAGCTGAAGGCAGAGGCTTCAACCCACTGAGCCACCCAGGCGCCCCTATACCAAACTATTCTTAATAAAAAATACAACTGCCATCTATTGGTTTACTATTGTAAAGAAAAATGTATGTTTTAAATCATAAAGACAGCCTTATCCCTGTAAGTCCACTCTGCTCTAACTGTAAGAAACAAAAACCAAAAACCCACACTAGTAATTTTATTCAATGATAAAATCTGTGTGAAAAGTCATACTTTAGGTTATAATTTTAATGTTACATTCTGCAATCTTTTTTTTTAAGATTTATTTATTTATTTATTTATCCGAGAGAGAGAGAGAGAGAGAGAGAGAGAGAGAGAGCACAAGCAGACAGAATGGCAGGCAGAGGCAGAGGGAGAAGCAGGCTCCCTGTCGAGCAAAGAGCCCGATGTGGGACTTGATCCCAGGGCGCTGAGATCATGACCTGAGCCGAAGGCAGCTCCTTAACCAACTGAGCCACCCACAGTCTGCAATCTTAACTCCTGGAAGAATCACATAAAATAAAATTTAAAAAAAGGTTTTCTAGAGACTCATGAAATTTTAGATAAAAATTTTTAACAAAGAGGGGAAAGTAATTTGTTTCAATTCTTGGTGAATTCAGTCATCCTTTCTGGAATGAACACATTTCAAACCACTGATGAAAAGTGTGTGTACAGGTAAGTCCCTTCTAGAGAAAAAAGGACTTCAAAATGCAAATTTTCAACATGAAAAAACACATACAAGTGGTATTAAAAACATGATAACAAGGATATTCCACTGAGAGGTCTCTGAGCCACTTTTTTTTTTTTTTAACATTTTATTTATTTATTTGAGAGTGGGAGAGAGAGCACAGGTTGGGTGAGGGGGCAGAGAGAGAAGCAGACTCCCTGTCCAGCAGGGAGCCCAATGTGGGGCTTGATCCCGAGATTCTGGGATCGTGACCCGAGCTGAAGGCAGACGTTTAACCAAATGAGCCACCCAGCCCCTCCTCTGAGCCATTCTTAACAATATTGTCTCTTAATTCCAAATTTACCTTTCTATACTCTGCTGAGTGATCCTGGAGTTAGGGATGTGCAAACTTAACACTCATTCAATCCTCCAACACTTATTTAACCAGATCCCTACATTAAATTACCTTTATGGAAATGCCCAGTGCACTTCTATTTTAAACCCTGGCTGGTACAGTCTCTACAGTGATACCTGTACCTATGTAACCTTAGCTAGTGACCGTAACTGCAAAACATATCTTACAATTATTAAAATACACATTAAGCATGTTTAGCATACTATAAGAACATTTACTAAATTCTCCCATTTCAAAATTTTATTTTTGCTGTTATAATTCAAAGACACATACAAATTGAACCAAAGACAATACATAAAACTTATAAAAATATCAGCTTTAGAATGGACGCTAGAAATCAAATAATATAACCTTGTATCAGAAAGCATTCCTGTTTCAACAGCAATAGTTACCATTTATCGAGGACATAATATAACACAGTTTTGGGTACTTTGCCTTTTTCTAATTCTGACAGCAACCCCATGAGATATATTTTATTGTACTTATCTCATAGTTAAGGAAAATTTAAAAAGCTAAATTTCTTGTCCAAGGTCACAATAATTCCTAAGTGGCACAGCATTCAAACCCTAAATGCTTGGTTCTAAAAAAGGACTACAAATCTCTCCATTTGACCATTAATCCTGACGGGAATCTCTGTACAAACAATTGCTACCAAAAGACTTTATATTAATGCTCTTTCAATTGTTAATAGCTGTTAGCATGCTCTTACATTAGGCTGAAATGTGTCTCACTGTACCTTCCATATCTATTATAGCCCTGTTTTTGTCTTTTGGAAAACACAGAATATAAATAATGCCTCCTGATGACAGTTCTTCAGATATTAAAAACTTAACATGTCTGCCCTTCATCCTGCTTTCCTCCTCCTCCAATTTCTTCAGTGACTCTTCATCACTGTTTCTCTACAATGGATTATGTTGCAGTAGCATGACCCTAAAAGACACATTTAAACCAAAATCTGGATAGCAGAATCATGTTCTACGTATAGGAAAAGCTTGGCTGCTTGAAAACAAAAAACAAAACAGAACAAAACCCAGTAATATGAATGAATACCTTAGTAACTTAAACATCGTTAGTCTGTTTTAGATTTCATATTCTGAGTATCAAATTTTCTTACAGATATGAATGTTAAGAGACATGTCCATTTTCTCATTCAACATATCCTTATTTGTGTGCCTGGTAAGAGCTAGGTACTATGCACCCCGTTGAAAAGAGAAACATTAATAAAACATAGTTCCTGTCCTTAAGGAACTCAAAGTCTGATATTATCAAGATATTAGCATGGGCCTCAGTTCTGTTCATATAAACACACAAAAAAATAATGTTTTCTATGTAAGTGGTAGCATGTTACACATACTGTTCTAAACTCTGGCTTTTAAGCATATATGGAGGAACATTACACACCAGTTTGTGTAAGTGGTCATCTTTAACAGGAGCACAGTACTCCTCAGATAAATTATTTAACTACTGACCTATGAATAGACATTTAAGATGCTTATAACCTCTTTCGTTACAAACAACTGCAGCAATGAATATACTTATAAATGTATCATTTTGCATAAGTACTTATTATCTCTAGGATAATGAGAATTTGTGGGTAAATGAGCATATACATTTAAAATTTGATAAATAATCCCAAATTACTATCTATAAGTTATGCCAAGTTCATGAATTCTGCCCTCTCACTTTGAAATGTGCATTTATTCCAACACAACTGATATACTGGGGTAAAGGTGAGCACAACACAAAGATTGTGTCTGCTTATGGACTGATTTGAGCCCTAAGAAGCTCTTGATAAATGCAGAAAAATGCACCCAACAGAACCGAGCAGGAGAGGAAAACGTTAAGCCACACATATCTCAAACATAGACAAGCTACATCAGTCTCCACTGCTTGTGTCTTGAGCGTCACCCATTCACACCTGTTATTACGAGTTTCCAATCCATTTCAGATAACCTACCTTCTGCCACTTCACAATAACTCACAAGGTGCTACTCCTCCAATGTCCACTTCCACAAGAAAATGTCAGGTCTTTTTCAGGGGAAAAGGCCATTAAACACATACAACTCTGTGTTAAATTTTTTAAAATAATTTTTTATTTTTTATAAACATATATTTTTATCCCCAGGGGTACAGGTCTGTGAATCACCAGATTTACACACTTCACAGCACTCACCATAGCACATACCCTCCCAGTGTCTATAACCCCACCCCCCTTCTCCCAATCACCCTCCCCCCAGCAACCCTCAGTTTGTTCTGTGAGATTAAGAGTCAATTATGGTTTGTCTCCCTCCCAATCCCATCTTGTTTCATGTATTCTTCTCCTACCCCCTTAACCCCCCCATGTTGCATCTCCACTTCCTCTGTGTTAAAATTTTTATTAGATTTGTTTATGTGTATTTGACTAAAGAAGAGTAGCCGGTGGGGGCGTCACGGAAATCAATCCTGTTAACACAACCTGATCTGACATTTCTAGCACAAAGGACTGTAAGAAAATACACTATGTTGTTTAAACCACCCAATCTGTGCTAATTTACAATGGCAGCCCTAACTAATACAGACCTAAAGAAAAGGAACAATGAAAACGATTAACCAAAGTAAGAACAGTAACTAAAATGAGTTTAAAACTCGGGAAACATAGTGCTACTTGGTAATTATGAGTGCAGGGAAAGGGTGCCTGGGTGGCTCAGTCGGTTAAGGTTAAGTGTTTGACTTTAGCTCAGGTCATGATCCCATGACCTTACTGTAGCACTGCATCTACTGGAAGAGAAAACAGATAAAAGAATGACCAGAGAGCAGTCGGTCAGACGTCAGAATGACAGGTGCATGTGCAGTAGTGTGACAGAGGCAGCAGACACCGTGGGAACTCAAATCAGTTGGAATTGTTCAACACTTTATGTACCCCATGGACCATTATTTTCATCACCTTTCTTCTTTCTACTCTCAACTATAGAGCCAAAGAGATGTGAAATGGTTAGAGTTCCATTTGATAGGGGACCTGTTTTTATTTGGTAAATGTGAACACATTCCCAAAATAAAATTTAGCAAAAATTATACTGTCATATAATTAAGAACTCAACACCCCACCCTCTCCTATAGCTAAACCACACAAAATAATGGAAGATATTCTCCATGGTAATAGAAAAAAGATATTTTTCAAGGATATTCAAATTGACTTACTCTGTTCTCCCCGCCTGCCCAGCTTCCATTATTAGTATACATATGAGCAAACTGATCAGTTTCTATGGGTGTCAGAAAAAGTTTTTATTGTTGACAGCACAAACACACACTTTAGAGCAGATGCTGCCATCAAATTGTAGTATTCAGTTACTCTGCTTTGAAATTAAGTGAAGTACTTATTTAAAAATGTTTAAAAATGTTTTCTCATTAGAATGTACAATGATCATTTTAAATTCTATCTGCTGCAATAGGACATTTCTATCACCCTACAATCTGGACTATGCCATAAACACTATTGTACTTGAACAGATGGAAATCATAAAGTGACATTTAGCTACAGATTTCCTGTCATATAGTTTTGCAAACTGAAAAAGGAGAAATCAACATTTGCAATCAACTAAAAACAAATTCTATCTCATAAGCTACAGTGATGCTAATGTGACAGAGGAATAGAAATGCCCTCAATTTAATATACTGTAGCATCCAGGGAAAAGAAAATACTAAAATGATACCTCACAAAGTTAGTCAAGATAATGATGTGTGGGGACAGAGCTGGCAAAGGGTGAATTGTAAGATATGTACAATAAACTTGCCTGGCATTGTGCATGCTAGTTTTAAGTGATCAAGAGAAATATGTTCCAGTGAATTTACCATCTGATGGTTAAAATACCCAAGAGTTTTAGGGAATACTCCTTGAACTTCAGAGTATCAATTTAATTTTATGGAAAATGGGGTGATGATACTTGCAACCTAGTTCATACAATTACTAAGGAAACTAATAAATTTATATAGTGTACTACAAACTGCATAAAGAGTTTTGTTTTTTTTTAAAACTTGGTAGATGGATGGGTTATCTACTCACCACGTGACATAAATAAGGTCATATTGCTGAAGCATATATCTGAAATTTTGAGTTCTGAATTTACAGCTTAAAAAATCAACAGAGCTCAAAATTAACATTATGATTAATTATATTCCACTCCCATGCTCAAGAACAGCAGTCTAAAGAGACATCTTAATGAGAAATTTATATGTATTAGACTTCATGCATTTTACAAACATACGCTATTTCAGTCAAGGTCCAATTAGGAATTAAAAACCACCCAGCAATTTGAACAGAGCAAGTGTTTTGGTTTTTGTTTGTTTTGTTTTAAAGTAGGCTCCACACCCAGTGTAGAGCCCAATGCGGGGTTGAACCCTCCACTCTGAGATCAAGATCTGAGCTGAAATCGAGAGGGGGCGCTTCAACGACCAAGCCACTCAGGCATCCCAAGAGAAAATTTAATGTAAAGAATTATTAACAGGATATTGGAGTTTTAACAAGAGATTACATACCAAGAAGAGAACTCTGAAGAGTGAAAAATAGCAGTTGTAAGGAGCATTCACTACCCACAGGACTGAAAGAGTGACCCAGAGAGAATGCCATGTCCCATGCCTGGCTAAGATCCAGACACTGTTGGAAAGGTCACAGCTACAGTTCACCAGGGGCACCGCACTAACCAAATGTGCAGGAAATCCATCCTCCAGGATGTTAAAGAAAACTGCTTCTGGGGAGGTGTCTTACCAGAAGCCCTCCATCAGGACAGCACGCAGAAGCCCCGCTGTTGCTGCAGGCGCTATGGGCGACATCAGGACTCTTGCCACACAACTGCGTGGGCGGTGGAGGCGTGGTTGCAGAAGGACACACGGAGGAAGCCAGCCGCTGCTGGGACTGCTAACCACCGCGCACTGCTGGGGCAGCGGAAGCTGCAAGCCCGCCAGAACCAGGAAAGAAGCTGCCTTCCTCCTTCACTGGGACTGGGCTCAGCACCCTCCCCACTGACAAAACTTGACACTGTGCCAACTGGGAAAGGAAAACCATTTAAAAGGTTCACCTCAGTTTTTCCAGAGCAGCCAGTGAAAGGTGAATATGGAGTGAAGAGGTAATACCCTGATGAGTGGGATGCCCAGCTAGAAGTCTAACCTGCTGTAACATTTTACCTTCAAAACTAAAAGATGTAAGTGAATGAGTCAAGGACAAAAGAATCTTAGATAAAATTCATTCCTCGAATCACAATTTCCCTAATTTATTGAGGAAAGAACAATCATTCATATTTAAGACTCATCCAAGGGGGAAAGACTGATAAAATACAGACCAGATTCTCATTTGGCACCTGTTTTCTCTCTTTGATTTTTGTGAAAAAACAAAACAAAAACAAAAACAAAAACAAAAACGTGCACCTTATCAGGTGCAAGAGGAATCGGATGAGAGAAGAGAGAGGAAGAGAGAAAAGCACACAAAGAACTATATAAAGTTTACATGTGAATGTCTGATTACCTACAATACAGGGGGAAGAATCCAATTAAAGCCAAAGCTACTAATTTTCGTTTTAGATAAAACCAAGGTATGCCTGGTGCCTGGGTGGCTCAGTGGGTTAAGCTTCTGCCTTTGGCTCAGGTCATGAGATCAGGGTCCTGGGATCGAGCTCTCTGCTCAGCAGGGAGCCTGCCCCCCCCCCCCCCCGCTGCCTACTTGTGATCTCTGTCAAATAAATAAAATCTTTAAAAACAAACAAACAACAACAAAAAACCCACAAAAAAACCCAAAAAACCAAGGTATGCACTGAAACAGTAATTTTTTGTTAATTTATTAATTTAATTTTGTTAATTTATTTTGTTAATTTATTTTATTAATTCATTAAAATTTATTAATATTTTAATAATTTATTAATTTATAATTTATAACACAAGTTATACTGAGCTTTTCCAATTAATGAACCATTCTATCCTTCCTAGGAAAGATCCTTCTTAGCCTTTTTCCAGTTTTACTGAGATAAAACTGACAGACATATGACATTGTATTAGTTTAAGTAGATGTATGGATCAATTCATTCACTATAATTAGTTTAAGTTAATACATCCATCACTCACATAGCTAAAAATTTTTTTCCTTGTGATGAGAATTTAGGATTTACTGTCATAGCAACTTTCAAATATATAATACAATACTGCTAACTATAGTAACCATGCCATGCATTACATCCCCAGAACTCCTCTTGATCATACCCAGAGCGCCTTGGTTACTGGCATAGAAATATAACAACTCTACTTGATTTCTTGCCCCCAAACAGACCCTCACCATCTCATGCCCAGATTATCAGAGTCTATTAGTGATTCTCTCTGCTTCCTGCTCCTTTACTTTTACGTACTGAATGTTTTTAGATACTTGTCTCTTCCAAAAGAGAAAACTTATTTTAAAAAGACAACTGCATCATGATTGATACAAAGGAATAAAAAGGGGGAAAAAAAGAGAAAAAAGAAAACAACTATGTCCCTTAAAGGTCAACGTATCTGCCCGGTGAAGCTTCCAAGCACTCAAGGCAGAAAAGAAAATTCATTCACAGAAATCTTCATTACTGAAAATAAGGAAACATTCCATTTACTCTAAGATTTACCCCAAAATAAACTCTCTTATAAACTTGTCATGGGGGGTTGCCTGGCGGTTCAATCGGTTAAGCCTTCGGCTCAGGTCATGATTCCAGGGTCCTGGGATGGAGTTCCAAGTCCAGCTCCCTGCCCAGCGGGAAGCCTGCTTGTGTCCTGTCAAATAAATGGATAAAATCTTTTTTTTAAAAAAGGTTTTATTTATTTATTTGACAGAGAGAGAGTGATCACAAGTAGGCAGAGAGGCAGGCAGAGAGAGTGGGGGAAGCAGGCTCCCTGCTTAGCAGAGATCCCGATGTAGGACTCAATCCCAGGACCCTGAGATCATGACCTGAGCTGAAGGCAGAGGCTTATTAACCCACTGAGCCACCCAGGTGCCCCAAATCTTTTTTTTTTTTTTTTAAAGGGAAATTGTCATGTGTGAATACATAATACAATGAACAGTGTCATCAACAATAGTTTTCCAATAAAGAAAGAGAATTCACAAAGCTGGTATTTCCAAAGACTTCAAAAAAAAAGGGGGAAAGTATAAAACTGAGGTACAGCTCAATAATTTTACAGAACAACCAGGGTGATTTGGTCCAAGTACATATTCTCCTAGGAACCCAAACAGATATAACAAAAGGATTTAGAGTGCCTAAGGAAAGGATGGACTGCCTGTTCTTTGGACAAAATGTTTCCACATCTTATTCTTTAGATCCCAAGTAGTGGCCCCGGAATCCCAAAAAGGGCAGGCTGATCTACGGCACGAAGTAGAGAAAACAAGGTAGGATTCTAATCCCCTTAGTAAATTATTGCTCTACCCCTATGTCTACATACAAGCATTTAAGCCATAAGGTATAAATGAGTCCTAGGAAAAAACACTTTGTCTTCTACAAATCCACACACTATAAATAATTGGCCTTGGGAGGAAAAACAGAGTTTGTATACACCATTCAAATGCTATGCAATTTGAACCAGAGAACTAAAAGACATAATCACTACGCAAAAAGGTATGGTAAATAAAAATACTCAAATAAAGGGGTGCCTGGTTGGCTCAGTGGGTTAAAGCCTCTGCCTTCAGCTCAGGTCATGATCTCAGGGTCCTGGAATGGAGCCCCGCACTGGGGCTCTCTACTCAGCAGGGAGCCTGCTTCCCCCTGTCTGCCTGCCTCCCTGCCTAATTGTGATCTCTGTCAAATAAATAAAAACAAAGCCTTTTAAAAAAATACTCCAAATAAAAAGACCTAATGAATAATTATAAATAATTACTATAGTAAATATAGGGCCTTATTTTAAAATAAAATTGAAGAGAGTGAGAGAAGAGGGTGTGACAAACAGTTGGGTTTTGAGAAAAAGGGCAAAATGAATGAAACTGCAGAGCACAGGAAGAAATCTTTTAAATTACAGCACATAGTTAAAATCAAAAGTCAAAATTTGGGGTAAATGAACTATGGGCAGTTTCAGGATTCGGTTTAAGAAGGTTTCATTCAGGGGTGCCTGGGTGGCTCAGTGGGCTAAAGCCTCTGCCTTCGGCTCAGGTCATGATCCCAGGGTCCTGGGATCGAGCCCCGCATCGGGTCCTTTGATCAGCGGGGACCTGCTTCCTCCTCTCTCTCTCTGCCTGCCTCTCTGCCTACTTGTGATCTGTCAAATGAATAAAATCTTTAAAAAAAAAAAAAAAGGTTTCATTCAACTTGGAGGTGCTGAGAAATACCACTATAAACCAACCCTACTTCCATATTACACTAACATCATTCCCTTATTTACCAACTGTGTATACGCCAAATGAAAGAATAACAGAACAAACTGTACTACGTTTCTCTGACATTTTATTTGAAAAAGAATTATATTGAAAGGAGGGAAGAGGGAAATATGGGAGGGGCAGAGAAAGAAAAAGGAAAGGAGTAAAACAGAGGGAGTAAATAATTTACTAATTTGGAAAACAACTGTATTACATTATCTTTCCTAAAACCGACTTCTCCCATCCAGGTTTCTAATGGGAGGTAAAGAGGTAATGAATGACCTGAAAATTAAATACCACTGATGGTACATTATGATTTCCAGAAGCCATGCCGCTCTGTTTTTAACTGGGACTATGCAGAGTGGATTGACACTTTTTTTTTTTAAAGACTTTATTTTATTAATTTATTTGACAGAGAGATCACAAGTAGGCAGAGAGGAAGGCAGGGAGAGAGAGAAGGAAGCAGGCTCCCTGCTGAGCAGAGAGCCCGATTCGGGGCTCGGGGCTCTATCCCAGGACCCTGAGATCATGACCTGAGCAGAAGCAGAGGCTTAACCCACTGAGCCACCCAGGCGCCCCTCCCCAGTGTTCTTAATACCATTTGAAAGGCTTAATTCTCTTTCCTTTTCATTCCTCAACTTATTCATTAATAATAGAATTAGGGCATTGTGTGTTGTTATTTTATAGGACAGCCATCTGTCTTACCTAGCAAAATCCACATAATTTAAATCTTAATATCATACTGAGTACCTCTACCAGGGACAAGAATTCTTCTTACTTGGTAGCAGTACACTCCAAAGCTAAAGGTAGTTTGTCAAAATGACAGATTTAGGTCTCAGGTATGTACTTTGAGGAACTGATGCTGTAACTTTCTTCTTTATACATGATTTCGGAGATGGAACTAGCATACGTAGGACATATTAATTTATATATTTTTAGTGGCTAGGAAGGTTAACTTGAATTCTTACTCAATTCTTTTCTTTGGATCTGGGTAGTAACATATTTATTTAAGTTTTTCTTTAGTATATGAGCAATGCATTTATTCATAACTAATTGATTCACACCTCTCCATAATAATTGTTTGCAGTGCTTTCAGAGAATAGAAACTGCCAATAATGTTTAGAAGTTGTCCACCGTTTTTTTTTCTTCACCTTCACCCCATCAGTATTTTTATCTTTTTATTGGTACTTGTACCCAAATCATAGATTTCTCTATCACTGTCAACATTCATTGCACAAAGTATAGTTTTAGAATGCCTATATCATATGCCTTTCCTCAGCAGTATGTTTTTTTGGTATCAAGCTTTAGGTTAGGTGTTTTCAATTTCCACCGGAAAACCAATTCTAAATTACATTAAAGAATGAATGTTACAGAAGAAAACCTCTTCTGTGACTTGGGACCTCCTTTTGTATTTCATCACAACTGGCAGCTCAGAGCCAACAGTACTGTGAGGAGCAAAGCATAGGTAGGTGGCTGGCAGGAGCCTGAAAGAGCAGAGGCAGGCAGGGTGGCATTACCGAATATCAAGCTTTGGAGCTTAGCAAGCACATAATTCAATCCAGTTTGATTGAAATACTAATTCATAGCTCATCCTGTTTTGTTAAGATTTTACTTATTTATTTGAAAGAGAGACAGAGGGAGAGGAAGAAGCAGACTCCCTGCTGAGCAGGGACTACCTGCCCCTGACATGGGGCTCAACTGAACCTGGAGATCATGACCTGAGTTGAAGGCAGAGGCTTAACCCACTGAGCTACCCAGGCCCTCCCTTTATACTGTTTTATTTTGAAGACTTTACAAAACTCAAGAATTAGAGTAAACAACACAAATTTGAGCTCTGTCTAATGTTTCTGTCTCTGATATATTAAAATCTCCATTTGTTATTTTATCCATTTTCCTGCATCGAGTAACTCCTGTGGCCCTAACGGGGTACTTTAACATTTCTTCTACCTCCTACTTTTATTTGGTTATTAAGTCTTGGCTTTATCCTAGAAGTCTCTGTCAAATCCTATCTTTTCTATCTACAAGGCCACTGTATTAGACTTTTTAAAATCTCTAGTATGAATATTAACTGATTCCCCTAAATGCAGTACTTCTTCATTATTATTCATGTTCCACAAAGGAGATAGGATTTTATGATTAGAGGGTGGTTATTATTTTATCCTATTTAAAAAAAAATTGTTGGGGCGCCTGGTGGCTCAGTGGGTTAAAGTCTCTGCCTTCAGTTCAGGTCATGATCCCAGGGTTCTGGGATCGAGCCCCACATTAGGCTCTCTGCTCAATGGGGAGCCTACTTCCCCCTCTCTCTCTGGCTGTCTCTTTGCCTACTTGTGATCTCTCTCTCTGTGTCAAACAAATAAATAAAAATCTTCAATTAAAAAAAAAATTCTTGATGTCATAAATCCAAACTCCTTAGGTTGTTAGACTAAACTTGTGGTAATGAGCCCCAAACAACCATTTCCACTTTATTCCCATTCCTTCTCCACAGTGGATTTCTCCCTATTCTCTGGTAAATGTACAGTTACCTTCACTCTAACTACTGATCCTTCTCCCTGGGATGTCCCCCTAAACCTCCTACTCACCCTAAAAAGCCAGCTAAAATCCCACTTTTCTTGAAAACATCTGAGGAAGGCCTCTAGACATGGAAGTTACAATAATTTGCTTCCATCTAGAATACAGCAAGAACACATTTTACAGTTACTCACTATTTGTAGGTCTGTCTTCCACCCCAGACATCTAATTCATCTTTACAACTTAAACGTCTCATCCAAAGCCTGGCATACAGTAGGTACTTGATTAGTGTTCACTGTTCAAGCAATTAAGAGTACCATATTGGAGTGACATTAGCAAGACCGTAGAATAAGAAGTCCCAGCCCTTATTTCCCCATGGAAATATCAATTTAACAACATAAAGACCAAAATACTTTATAAGATTTCTAGAGTCCAGTTAAAAAGGTGCAGTACCCCAGGCAAGCCCAAGGCCAAAAAGAGCTGCGCTGAAATGGGTAAAAAGAAAATCTCACTATCCCCACATCAATCCCTCCACCCAGCCAGGACAGATCAGCATCAGGAGACAGCTCTGGCTTTGAACTTCTCCCTGGGGGTGGAGGTAGAGAAAAAATGCAGTTTGCATCCAAGATTCTAGATTTTTGTAAAGAATACCTGAGGAACTAGTTTTTGTCACACTCAGCTCTTAATCAAGGAAACAAAATACTTGTGCAGTGAAAACTACAAACCAGGGGTGCCTGGGTGGCTCAGTCAGTGAAAGCCTCTGCCTTCAGCTCAGATCATGATCCCAGGGTCCTGGGATCGAGCCCCACACATCTGGCTCTCTGCTCAGCGGGGAGCCTGTTCCCCCCCCCTCTCTCTGCCTACTTGTGATCTCTTGTCTGTCAAATAAATAAAAATAAAATCTTTAAAAAAAAAAAAACTACAAACCACTGTTGCAAGAAATTAAAGACAGCACAAATAAATGGAAAGACATCCCAAGTTCATCAATTAAAAGACCTAATATTGTTAAAACATCTATACTACCAAAAATGTTCTGTAGATTTCAATGTAATCCCTATCATAATCTCAATTATTCTTTTTCCCAGAAATTAAAAAAAAAATCCTAAAATTCACATGGAACTACAAAGGACCCCAAAGAACAAAAACAGTCTTGAGGATAAAGAACCAAGCTGAGGGTCTCACACTTCCTAATTTCAAAACATTTTACAAAGCTACAGTAATTAGAAGAGTATGGTATTGGCATAAAGATGGACATATATACCAATGAAACACAACGGAGCCCAGAAAAAATCCACATATATGCAGCCAAAATCATCTTCTACAAAGATGCCAGGACAACACAGTGGGAAAAGGATGGTCTCTAACAAATCACGCTGGGAAACAGAATATCCACATGCAAAAGAATGAAACCAGACCCTTATCTTACACCATACATAAAAATCAACTGAAAATGGGTTAAAGACTTAAACATGAGACCTGAAACTAGAAAACTCTTAGAAAAAACACAGAGGAAAAGTTTCATGATACTAGTCTTGGAAATGATTTCTTGGACAAGATACCAAAAGCACAGGCAACACAAGGCAAAAATAGACAAGCAGGACTATATCAAACTAAAATCTGTTAATGACTCCTCTTGTTAACAAATCAATTAACAAAATGAAAAGGGAACTTATAGAATGGAAGAATGTATTTGCAAACCATATATCTGAGAAAGAAAGAATATCCAAAATATATAAGGGTCTCCTATAACTCAATAGTGAAAATACATCTGAATTAAAAAATAGAGCAAAGGACTTGATTAAATACACACTTTTCTAAAAAAGACATACAAATGGGATACAAAATACATTTATTATTGGAAAAGACACCCCTCATCACCAGGGAAATGTGAATCAAAACCACAAGAAGATACTATCTCATACTTGTTAGGATGGCTATTATCCAAAAAAACCCACAAAAAATTAACAAATGCTGGCAAAAATATGAAGAAATTGGAATCCTGGTACACTGTTGGTAAGAATGTAAAATGCTGTGTGGAAAACAGTACTAAGGTTCCTTAGAAAATTAAATATAGAAATACCATATGATCTAGCAATTCGACTTCTGGGTTTTTATCCAAAAAATTTAAATCAGGATCTTGAACAGATACTTGCACTCCCATGTTCATTACAGCATGATTCACAATAGCCAAGAGATAGAAACAACTTAAAGGTCCCTCAATAAAGAAAATGTGGTATATACATACAATGGAATATCATTTAGTCTTTAAAAGAAAAAAAAGGAGGGGCGTCTGCCTTCAGCTCTGGTCATGATCACAGGGTCCTGGGATCGAGCCCCACATCAGGCTCCCTGCTCAACGGGAAGCCTGCTTCTCCCTGTCCCACTCCCTGTGCCTGTGCAGGCTCTCTCTCTGTCAAATAAATAAAAGCTTTAAAATAAAAACTTTTAAAAAAGAAGCAATCCTGGCATATGCAACAAAATGCATGTATGTGGAGGACATTTGGCTGAATAAGTTAGTCACTGAAAGTCAAATGCTGCAGGATTCCACTTTTTATGAAGTATCCAAAGTAGTCAAACTCACAGAATCAGAAAGTAGAATGGTGGTGGCCAGAGGATGGGGTGGTGGGCGGAAATGAGGACTTGCTCTGCAACTGGGTACAGTTTCAGTTACACTGGATGAAAAAGTTCTAATGATCTGCTCTACAAAACTATAATAGTTACAAATACTGTACTTTACACTTCAAAGTTTGTTAAGAGAGTAGTTCTCATGTTACGTCTTCATGCTTTTTATCACCAAAAACACCCAAACAAAACAAAAAAACTAAAATACTACAATGTCAATGACATGTCTGGGGAACACTACAGGCAAAGAGCATGCTATACAGGTTGGCCAGTCAGGGGGGTTCAGGTTGCTAGGACTGAAATCCGTAATTTTACAAAGAGAAAAATTTTAAGCAGATGCAACTTTCAAAGTGGCAATACTAATCAGAATGGAGACTGTGTCAGGTTACTAATAAGTGTAAATTAGGACATGTAAACACAAGGAAGCATACTTAAAATCTGAACAGAAAGAAACTATTCTGACAGATAGGGCTGTACCCTTGAGAGGAGCTTGGGTATCACTTCACTGTGTGGTAACCACAGATTTTTTAAAAAGGGGGGCAGGACACCTGGCTGGTGCAGTGGGTTGAGGGTCTGACTCTTGGTTTCAGCTCAGGTCATGATCTCAGGGTTGTGAGATAAAGCCCCATGCGCCTGGCTCCATGATAAGTGCAGTGTCTGCTTGGGAATCTCTCTCTCCCCATCCTACCCATGTGGGTGCGCCTTCTCACCCTCTCCCCCTTCTTCTCTCCCTCTTTGAAATAAATAAATATTTAAACACACACACATAACATGGGGGTGAAGGGAGGGTGGGAGCCAGAAGAGAACTGATATCCCAGATTCTGGATGGTTTTTAAGTGAGACGAGTCAAAGTCCTCGGTGGAATTCTTAGAAAAAAAAAACATTACTTCAGTTTCTAAGCCAAGAATTACTAAGGAATTTGATTTATTGAGAGCAGTGAAACCTATCATATCAAGCTTGAGGATGTCAGCTTTTTTTTTTTTTTTAAAGATTTTATTTATTTATTTGACAGATAGAGCTCACAAGTAGGCAGAGAGGCAGGCAGAGAGAGAGGAGGGGAAGCAGGCTCTCCGCTGAGCTGAGAGCCCAATGCGGGGCTCGATCCCAGGATCCTGGAATCATGACCTGAGCTGAAGGCAGAGGTTTTAACCCACTGAGTCTCCCAGGCGCCCTTGAGGATGTCAACTCTTAAGCACTGGCATGGGTTCTCATTAAAAGAAAAAAATAATTTGGGACCATACAGAAACTATCAAGCCCCACCTTAAACCCAACATTCTCTTAAATAAGACAATGCATATAGAAATGCATGGTAAACTATAAAGTCTGACATGTTATTTATAGCTATATAGGTTTATATAGTTACATATCAATAGTTTAGTAATACATAGCAATATTTATATATTGCTAATTTCTAGTGCAGTTATTTTATGACACAGATAATCTCAGTCATCTAGATAGCTTTAGTATCACATAAAAAATATTAATTCAATCATAGTTATTTTCTGTTTACTTAATCATAAAGGTAAAACTTAACCAGTATTTGGTATATTACATTCTAGCCGAATTAACATTTTGTTTTTATTAAAATATTATTTTATCTAGCATTTTATTATTTTTCCTTATACAGCCAATCTTCTATACAAATCCTCCTCACACAAAGTTGCTAACACTAAGCATATGACACTAGATGGGCACTAAGTAAAAAATTCTGTCATTATCTCATATCATTTTGTAACAACATATCCTATATCCAAAGTCCCTTGCATTCATTAAGTGGCAAATGTTCATTTAATATGTTCCTAAGTCTAAGCAGAAAATCCAGCACTGTTAACAATACCATACATTAATACTTAACATGTTAACACAAAATCCATTTTTAAAATTTCTAGACTCCTTTTTATTCTCTTAAAAACTATTTATAATAGACAGTGTAGACTTGAGGGCTTATATACAGATTTAGTCTTTTCATCTTTTTCTAGTCTAGATTGCCTCTTCCTTCCCCATAAGTTGCCTCAAATTCTCTGTGAATTCATAAAAGTTATTTTTAAAAATGTTTAAAAATAACATTTTTTTAAAAAAGATTTTTTATTTATTTGACAGAGAGAGAGAGAGAGAGAGAGATCACAAGTAGGCACAGAGGCAGGCAGAGGGGGAGGGGGAAGAAGGCTCCCCACTGAGCAGAGAGCCTGATGAGGTGCTGGATCCCCTGACCCTGAGATCATGACTGGAGCCAAAGATAGAGACTTAACCTACTGAGTCATCCCAGTGGCTTAAAAGTAAAACAAATGTGATTGCTTGGAAACTTTTTTTTAATTTCCACAAATATTTTAGGTTGAATGGATGGCATTTTGCAGCGATACAGAATTAGAGTTAGAATTGAGTGATTTAATTTTGGAGAAGATTGCATCAAGTAAACCAAGAATTCTGTTTCAATTACTCTAGCAACCAAACACAGCATTTATTATTACAATCATAATATCGGAAATGTGTTGACAACTTTTTAACCAAAGCCATCAAGGATATGGGGGGATAAGGGGGAAAAAAGCTTTCTATTTAAAATGTGGCAGATTAAGGTTTATTCTGACTACTCTAACTTTGTCTGTACTTCACCATCTTTTTTTTTTTTTTTTTTTTTTTTTTTTAAAGATTTTATTTATTTATTTGACAGAGAGAAATCACAAGTAGATGGAGAGGCAGGCAGAGAGAGAGAGGGAAGCAGGCTCCCTGCTGAGCAGAGAGCCCGATGCGGGCCTCGATCCCAGGACTCTGAGATCATGACCTGAGCCGAAGGCAGCGGCTTAACCCACTGAGCCACCCAGGCGCCCTGTACTTCACCATCTTAAGACCAATTTTCTTTTCTAATCTGGGGAAGTTGCCTGAAAGATTAGGAAACATAAGCACTGTTTTTTTTAATCCAATTTAATGAAAGATAGGCAGGAAAGGAGCCCTGGAAAATCTGAAATACATCAATACTACTAAGTCCCAGTCACTATATACTGAAGGAGTAACATTCAGACTTTATTGGGCTTGGTTCAGATGGGAGAACTTGAGCTCAACAATCCCATTAATGTGACTGGATAAGTAAACCACTTTTTCCATTTACAGTGGGGAGAGAAATATACTGAAAGGTAGTGAGAATACTGTTTCAGATCTGGTGTTGGTTAGTTTTCTAATGAGGCAGTCTCTAAGGAGTGGACTGTTTGTTTTAAGGAGCAGATTATAAGAAGCATATGCAGAAGTGTGAGACCATTATAACATTATCAAAACCCCAAATAGTTCAATAAATGAAATGGAACATGGCTTTATAATATATAAAACTACGAGGACAATTTAAATAAAATTTAATAAGTTAAATTAAATTTAAAAAATAAAATAAAACTACTAGGACAAACCTCCATTATAGCACTTATAATTGTATATTTATTAACAGTCTTTTTCAGAACCCAGGACCTACAGATTACAATCATCAGTCAACAGTCTGCTAAATGAAGAATGTTTTGCTTTTTAAGACACTTTGAGTCTATGTTCTAAAATGTACTAGTTGGCTTTAAATCAAATAAATACAAGCCAAGCAAAATTTTAAAATAATTTTTAAATTAAAAATAAAGTCAAGGTAAAAAACAAACAAACAAGTAAACAAGTAAATAAAAAAATAAATAAAGTCAGTCAAGGTATCCTAGTCAGATGCAGCAAATGACAGAACAAAGAAGGCGGAGAACTATTCCAGTACAGTAAAAAACAAAACTCCCCAATCTACAAATGAAGTAAAACCCAAAATATATTAAGATATAGCAAAAAGTAAGCTTTGTAAAAAAGACAATACAACTTATAATTAACCTTGACAATTTCCAGGGCAGAATGATACTATTTTGAGCAGTTGGCTGTAAATTTGTGTGAAAGATCTTTGTAACCCACTAAAATTTCAGTACTGCTCTTTTCCAAATGCTAACAACAAACACATGATTAACATTATGTAAATATACCCCCTTTCTGATCAGAACCAGGCAGAATATTTCATTAAGATATGCACACAATACACAGAAGTAAGTTCGTATTAACCACAATAACATTGCTACAGTAATAACTAAGCATTAAGAAGAATCCAGGTTGGCTTACAGAAGGCAATACAATAAACAAATACCTAACAGTAAAAATTAGAAAGTGTATATTGCTTTTATCAAAGTATTAATTTTATGTGCCTTTATTGAATTTTAAATAATAAGAAACCTTACTTTAAAAGCTTTGGTACTTCAAAATATTTTAAATTTATATCCATATAAATAACAAGAGAAGAATATCTACTTTTCGTCTACTTATGAAAATTCCTAATATGAAATATAAAATTATATAATATGAAGTAATTTGTTGTTCTACATTTCTCTATTGGTTCCTTAATCCTGTAAAAGATACTCTATCAAATATGTAAGAGGAGGAAGAGATCATTTTGTCTATTATTACGATCAACTTTTTTTTATAGTAACTCAGACAAGGTCACCAGTATGGATATGAATGACACCATATGCTCTGTAAACTAATCTGTGTGCACTCACTGTTGTCAACGATTTTACTGTTACTTCCTGATTCCTGTTCAATAATTCGTAAACAGTAATTAAGAAAAAAAGTCCAAAATCAGATAAAAGCTAAAAAAAAAAAAAAAAAAGCCTATACTTCTCTATAATAAATAGTAGGGGTAAGGGCTGGTTGGTAAGGGTAGGAAGACAGAAATTTTAAGACCTATGTGATAGATTTTATTACGGTCCTAATATTAACTGCCCCTCTTTCCTGGGTCTATTTCTATAGAAGAGGTGTATTTCCTGCTTCTTTTTGACCTGTTTTTACCAATGAAATGTGAAGTGACAAACACCAGTTTAAGACCCATCATAAATTTCCATCACTTTTTCCTTCTTCAGGTCTCAGAATGAGGATGGCATCTTGCAGAGAGCCACAGCAGATCCACAAATTATATATAACATGAGAATAATTAAGCCTCAGAGCTTCGGAGTTGTGTAGTATCACATTATAGCAAAAGGTCTCTAATATACCATATCTATGGCATGTGAGAGAGGTACTCAATATTATAAATATGGACACTAAATCATCAAATGGTACATATCCATGACAACCATTCAATATAAAGCCCATCTCTGTATTCCTAAGTACAAGCCTAGTTAAATGTCAGGAGACTGCCATAACAAAGCCAGCTGTTCCCATTTTCTTGGGTGTCCCTCAGATGTCTGCGACTGCATTTAATTTGAGCCTGCTTAACCTTTCTTTCTACCACTCTTCAAAGATTACAGAAGATCAATAATCACACTTCCTATATTACACACAAGGTAAAGGTAAAAACATAATACACATTGGACAAAACAGAGGGAGTAGCAACCAGGTAGACATTAATAATCATGGACAGAGGAATTTTCTGATCTCAAACTCCTTCTCAATTTTGCATTTGGGTAGGTATAGAATTAGCTATTTAACATTGGTGTGAGGGATTTTTACTATAATTGGGCTTACCTAACCTTTTTAAGATATAGCTAACCAAATATAAACAGTCATTACATCTATTTAAATTCTTTTTAATTCTATTCAGCATTGTTTCATAATAAATTCACCTACTTGCCATTTTAAAAGGCTTGTCAAAACATGAATTCATGTGCTGGGCTAAAAGGTTACATACTGCTGAGTTTAGAAAGTTCACTGGAGAAATGTGTTGAAGCTTTTAGATAACTGATAGTGGAATAAATGCTACTGGATAAGGCATTCATATGTCATTTTTGCTCAGCAATTATATTTCAAAATATCACAGTATATACTTTGTCAAAACATAGCACAAGCAATCAGTCTTCATTTTTGCTTGAGTGCTGGATATAATTTAATTATCAAATGTCAAATATGAGCCATTAACCAATGGTATATACAAACTTCAACATGTCATACATTATTTTGCTCTGAGAACATGAGCCGTGGAAAGAAAAATGAACATTTTTATTTCTCTGTAAGACTTTTTGAACTTGTCTTATAATTATTCAGTTCCCCAATATATACTGACTATTTAGGGAAGATTTTATATAAGTTGACTCTGAGATTTAATACAGGAGTTATCTGATTTAAACTTGTCAGGAAGCCTAGACCAAAAGCAGTGATCAAGAATGCTCAATTTAAGTAATTTTCTGATACAGTATTGTTTTCTTTTATCCACAATTCAGAAACATGAATACTTCTTTTAGCCATTATAGGCTATGATTTAAAGAAGCATTTTTGCTTTTAGATTAATTTGGTAAATAAGGTTAGAAGACAGAATGATTTGTACCATTTTATTTTACTGAAAACAGAGATAACATAATTGAGATAATTGTTTTAAAACTGGATGAACAGAAGTATGCAAAAAATCCTAAGTACAGCATTTAAAGGAGATTTCTATGCCACTGCGTTTATGTGATAGAGATAGCAACATGTTACTTAAAAATACTGAGAAGCCATGTATCATGGAGTAAGCTCAGAATTTTAAAAAAAATACTGTATCAGCTATAACACTCAAAATGTCAGAGGAGTGCCACATCTTTTGAAGTGAAAAACAAAAACAAAACTCTGAATGCAGAATAATAGATGAGAAGTAAAACGAAAGAGGTAATTTCTATACCACATTTTAACCAACTTTGCAGTGCATGGGTACCAGTGTAACTATCTCATAAACATTCAGTTTGCATCCTTCTGTGTTCTGATACCCAGAGGCCTGTGCCAGCCATTGTGGGAATCTTGGCAGGATCTACAAATTAAATATTTGGTAGATCTTTTCATTCATGTGCGAGAAAGCCAAGGACCACAAATTCTAAAGGAGACAGAAAGATGCATGTACCTGTATGTGCATCACTTAGGATTTTATATGACTGTATGTTTGTGAGGGAACATGTATGAAAGTGTATTTGAGAGTATACTTTTTTGGTAAGCTATAGCAAATAGTTTCATAAACTCTGATGAACTGGAGTTCCTAAATGGCTGAGATCCATCAGCTCTTGGTAGCCATCAGCTTGAAGAAGAGAAACCAGTCCACAGATAATTTGTTAACCAGGAAACTTTTATGGTATTGTTAGAAAAGAATTTAATCTTCCTATTACACAGTGGATATCCTTATCCACCTAGTCAAAAAGCTCCATTTTAAAAATGCTCTCTCTTTTGTAAGATTGCTATTTCAATCAATCTATGTAACAGAGAGGGAAAAAAGTTTCAGGTTAAAAAATAACTAGTAACCACAGGGGCACCTGGCTGGTTCAGTTGGTAGAGTATGCAACTCTTGATCTCAGGATTGTGAGTTAGAGCCCAATGTTGGGTGTACAGATTACTTTAAAAAAATAAAATCAAATCAGGGTACCTGGCTGGCTCAGTCAGTGGAGCATACAGCTGGCTCTTGGGAGTTGGAGGTTGTGAGTCTGAGCCCCACATCAGATCCACAGATTACTTCAAAAAATAAAATTCTTCAAAAAAATACTATTAACTACATAATGAAAGGACTAGAAAAGTTATACAATGGAATGTTAATAATGAACTTGTCTTTAACGCTAACTTAGCAGCTGCTAGTGAACAAAAATTATTCCTAATAAAGGGACTAAGCCAACATCTTCTGTTAGCAAATATCTGAAGATTCATTTCAGATTAATCATAATATGTTAACATTAGAAAAAATTAACTAAAATCACTCAAACTTTACTTAGAATACTCATTGCATAAGTTACCTTTAAGTAGCAATTTTAAACTTCAATAATTTCAAGTAGAATGAGTCAATTATTATTATAAATGATTCAATGTATTCCAATCAGAATTTTCACCTTGACCATTTTAATTAATTAAAATCTATAATCGTTTGACTATTAATCATTTGTACACAGAATTACTGAATTGTTACCTTAATAAATACAATCTTATGGTAATAGGCCTCATCAATCAGCAGGCAAGTATTGCTTATATATGCAAACCAGCCCCTGCTGACTGCTAAGTGCTCTGTGTGCATTATTTACTTTGATACCCTTAATTTAAGGATTCCCTGCATATTTCGGTAGTGCTATAAGGGTGAACTAGCTCAGCAATTCCTAGGGCTCATAGCATTACCTAATGTCTTCTCCTGGATATTTTGACAACAAAAAAATAAGCTGAGTGGATTATGTCAATGCTAAAATTTTCATTAATTCACTACTGTCCCTAGGCATTAGTGGTGCATTTTACAGTATTGGAAAACATTACAAGGAAAACAGTAAGTACTTCTCAAATCTTACTGGGAGGTGAAATAGCCTATGACAAAACTTACCAGCATGTTTTAAGAATTTCATAAAAATATTCACCCAAAATTTTGTTTTCATAACAAATTAGAAAGGAATTTTTCCTGTTCCATCTGGTATTTAAAATATTATAAAAACCCCTACTTTTATATGAAAATAATATGGCTCTATCAATATGTTCTTTATATGAAAGTAGAGGCAAAGGTAACATAATCTCCACTGATTGCAAAACTGCTAATAGAAATCTACTCTTTTCTGCAAGTAAACCCATTCTAAAAAAAATTGGGACTAGAAAGTTATTTCACAGAAGTAAGTTCTTCCACATACACCAGATTTTGGTAATGCAATTAGAGAAGAACGTGTGATGTTTTTCACTGATTTCATTTTAGAAGAATCTCAATTCTTCTAATAAAAGAGTATCTCTTAAACACACCACAAAAGCAATCTAAACACTCCTGTCCAACAAGTGATGATTTGTAATTAGTCTTAAAAATATTTACCCATTCCTACTGTACAATCCATGATTGAGTGGGCTGAAAAAAACATTAAAGGCAAATGTATAGAATTTTGTCATTAATTGATTTTGTTACTATAATCTTTTTAAGATTCTTCTCTTTATAGCTACTCTGCATCTTCCTAAATTATTTTCTCCCTAGTTCTCTCCATTAATGGAGGCTAACTAAAATACATACTCATTTAACCTTTAATTATTAAAACCAAGACTGCTTACAAGATCATATATAAGTGTTAACTATTCTTTCAACTGGTGTAAATCACTGACATCTATTTAAACACAGAACTTCTAATATTACTCAATTTTGGCTTTTATTGTAGTTAGTTTTTTAAAGATTATATACTACTATTCACTGTATCATTAAATACAGCGATTCTTAAGGGTCAATTTTTTAAATACATGAAACTAGATTAAAATATTTTCTTTGCCTAAAAAGTTACTGGGATTGATCTGAACATTTAGAAAAATTACAGGATTAGGTATCCCCCCCACCCCCGCAAAGTTTCTCAAACTATCAAGGCATAAAACATGAAAAGCTCAAGAAAAATGACAAAGCCAACTTACATAGAAGAGACTCTGCCTATAAGTGGGCAAAAGAGAATTTACACATAATAAATGATCCTTCTGAATTTGAATGTTATAGCCAAAGATATACACTGGGTATTTAAAAAACAATTTACTGGAGAAACTTGATAACTATCTTTAAACAGCTCAACTGCCATCATGTTTGGAACTGTAGATGTGATTAGGCTTAAATTGTTAACTCAAAAAAAAAAGTTAACTCCAGAAGTCAAAACTGACACTACAGAATGGAAAATAAGAGGCACCTCTACTTTAACTAATAAGGAATTTCCCAATAATGACAGCTACTTAAAAAGTGAAATTGACCATTTCACTAATGTTACTGTTTCTAGAAATTTTAAGTAGATGACTTATGCTGGCCTATCAAAAATAATATGGAGATTTCTATACTGATTGAGAGTGAACTGTGTAGCTTCTCTCATTCTGTGCTTAATATCTGATACACATGAGCTCTTTAGCAGCTTAGTGTTCACCATGAATCCACTGCCAGATACATTTTTCGTTTTTAGATAGGATATTTTTCTTTTATATTCTTGTATCAAATTACATATCAATGAGTTCAGGGAACACATCAAATTGGTACACAAATTTTTATTTGGTCATGACATCATGTCATGACATGACTCAATACAGACATATATATTCCTTTTATAAAGACTTATAAATAATATTTGCTATATGATACACTCCTCTGACAGAGAAGCATCTCCTTAGTAAATGATGGCATATCGTAATAGATCAGAACCTGAAGTTAAATATTTGAGATGAATGGCTATTCAATATTTTTAAAATCAATATTGTAAATAAAATAGTAAAATATTATTCTTTAAATAATAAAAGTATTTGGAAACTATGCCACCAAACAGCTTCCAAATACTTTTATTATTTAAATAATATTAGCCACATACTAAGAATCCTATTGCTAAAAAACACAAAATACACTAAACTGCAGACTAACAGCCACACAATTACATATCTGACAGTGCCTATAAAGGTAACCTATAAATTACGTATCTGACAGTGCCTATAAATTCAAGACGAGCAGAAAATTATAAAAATTGACTCTTTTTGTTCTAATACAAACCCAGAATAAGCACCCCTAAGCAAATGTGATTAAATGAGTCAATGGTAACAAACATTTAACTCTATAATGCATTTCACAAAAAGAGGAAAAAAAAAAAAAGAGCACCTCAACACTAAGATAAGTAAGATATACAGGCTTACCATGTTAAGTCTAAATAAATAGTACCTACATACAATGTTGTCACCTACCAAAGACTCAGCAGCAGGTGTTACTAAAAAAATACAACAGGAACTTATTACAATAAAAACCTCTCTTAGTCTTTTTAAAATTATAGCTTAAAGTTCTTTATTCTAAGGCCTAAAGTTCTAAAAGGCTCCTTCACTTAATTTCAGAGCATAACTGTTTTGAACCTTTAAAAATCACTTAAAAGTAAATATTTAAAGCTACATTAAATTTAGATCTCAAATATCCTTCTTGCAGATAGCCCATAGAGAAAAGGATGGGGCAAAGCAGCTTTACAAAACAACCATTAAAACAGACTTTACTTTTCAAACAGCAATAAAGAGCTGAACATCCTGATAGTAACAAAATTTAACCCAGAAACTATATGCATATATTTCAGAGACAGGAACTCAGTTCAAAAAGATAACAGATTATGAGAAACGGCCTATACACTAAATCCACAGTGCCTCTCTTCTCCTGGCCGTCACCACCAAACATTTTAGCATTTTAGGAACATATTTTTAAGGAATATTTTGCTCTAGGTATTCAACTATCTGTTTTTTTCCAATTCTCCAAACTAATATAGTGAGATTATCAGGGATATGCTCATTTCAAAAAACACAAAAATTTTCCTCCATTATACTTGAGACTAGGATGCTGGGTGGTTGCTCACTGGGTGTGCCTCTCACTGCCTAGGTCTCTCCATGCCTGGGGGAGAGGGTGTACGTCTGGGTAACCATCAGTGAGCAGAAGTTACTGTGACTCAGGTCCATTTACATCTGTACTCATGGCAAGTGCAGAAAACTCCTCCTCAACTGGGGATGAGGCTTCTCTTACTCTTCACTGAGTTCCAGGCTCACCTGGGAAACCTCAACCCACACATCAAAGCACTCACCAATAAAGGTTGGCCCATCTCATCAAAACAACAAAAAGGAAATAAGCTCTGGAAACCAATACACTGTAGACATTAATTGTTATTCTGAGTGACTTGTGTCTTAAATATCTTTAAAATAGTAGGAATATTTAACTACTCTTCAATAAACATTGACAGTAAAATTGTTAAAACTCTTTCAGGACATATAACCCAGAAAACAAGGGAGTTATATTCAAAAGCTATAAAAGCTATAAAATGGTTGCCACGCCTTATAAAGAAAAAGCTGGAAAAAAAAACTCAATGAGTGAAACTTGGCAAAATCTTAATAGACTTAAACACGCAACTGCAGATGTCCCCAAAAATCCATTAACCACAAACTACCAAAGCACATCCTACTCTTTAGATCATTTTTTAGAATACGAAGTTTTTGTGTTTAAAACTACTCACATGCACAGCTTGTTTCCAAATGTTGTCATTTAATCCAAGTGCTAATCTTTTGTTCCAAATTAGAAGTACACATAATTCAGAAATTTTGCACCTTCGAGCTTCTGGACTTTAGACTAAAAATCAAAGCTGAGAGATGTGCCCTGCATATTTTTTTTCAGGCATGAAATAGAAGTAAACACCTAACTGCTGTTTCTTTTACTGTAAAATAAGGGTATTATGATCTTTAATGTTCTTCCATTCTAAAACTGTGTTTAAGTTAGTATTAGTTTCCATATGTATGATTTAATTTCCCTTAAGAAATAACTTTGTATCCACTTTATACTTAGCAATCAAATGTGAATGTTAATTCTTTTTAGGCACCTAAGTGTGAGTGCATTGATCGATTTGCTTTATAAGAACCATCCCATTGTTGGAGATTTTCATTTAGTTTTTGGGTTAGTCAAATTTGGTAAGGGTTGGTTACTGCCTAACATGAAAACCTCAATAACTGCGAAACACAAACTTAAAAAGCAATAACTGCAAAACACAAACTTAAAAAGCAATGTTCATGGGCGCCTGGGTGGCTCAGTGGGTTAAAGCCTCTGCCTTCGGCTCAGGTCATGATCCCAAGGTCCTAGGAGAGAGCCCCACAACGGGCTCTCTGCTCAACAGGGAGCCTGCTTCCCTTCCTCTCTCTCTCTGCCTGCCTCTCTGCCCACTTGTGATCTCTGTCAAATAAATAAATAAAATCTTTAAAAAAAAAAAAATCAATGTTCACAATTAGCCAACTGGCAAAGTGTACTTGCTGGGATATTTTCAACTTAATGATTTACAGTAATTTTTTAATTTAAGAAGATGTATTTCAAAGACCATTTTCTGTCAGGAACTTTATTAATAGACATCATATGAAAATAGGAAGTTGTGTTAAAGACATGAATTCCAATTCTGTATCTTCTAGAAGGGATAAAAGGGGGTGTTACATAAATAAAGAAAGGGGAAATACCTACATACAAGAAAAATTGTGAAAAGACTTAGAGGCTTTACTGAGCCTAAAACAGATATATAATAAAAGGAAGTCAGGAATGAAAGCACTGTTTGAAAAGGATGGTAATATATTCTATCTGGGTCACAATGCATGTCAGAAATGTAAGAACCAAGATGGAGAAGTTAAGGCTGATAATGGCTGAAAAAGTCTACAGCAAAGACCTGAGAACTAAAGATGTGACTGGGTTAGATCAGCAAAAAGACAGGAAGGGGCTATAACAAAAGGCATAGTAAAACCAATAGGAAAACATATTATTTTCTTAGAAGTACAGATTATATCAGCCTCTGAGATGCTACTTGAAAGCTTTTAAAAAATGCTAATCTTTGTGCTTCAAAAAAATTTTTTTTAAATACAGGGCCCCTTCCTTTTAAGGGTTAGATAGATTTAATATAAACGCTAGGAAACAGGATCAGTGCTCCTCAAACTTTAATGTGTATAAAAAAATCACTGGAGCATACTAAAATGCAGATTCTTGGGATGCCTGGGTGGCTCAGTCAGTTAGGGTCTGCCTTTAGCTCAGGTCATGATCCTGAGTCCTGGGATCGAGTCCCACTGCAGCATGAGCATGATCCAGCTCCCTCCTCAGCAGGGAACCTACTTCCTGTCCCTCAGCTCCTCCCCACCCTCCCCTGCTCTGTGTCAAATAAATAAAATCTTTAAACAAAATAAAATGCAGACTATGAGTCAATAAATCTGGAATGGAATCCAAGATTCTGTGTTTCTAATAAGCTCCCAGGTGATGGCCAGAGAATTTCATTCCAAGGACAAAGTCTTAGTAGCAAGGTTTTAGATGAATTTCTAAACACAGGTCATAAGATTTTGGGTAAGAAGTAACAGTATCTCACACATCTGTGAGTTTTATTGAGAAGTTCAGCTGAAGATGTTTGACATATGGCAACAACAAACATACATTGTGATCAAAAGAACACTAACTTTTTAAAAAGCTGTGTTGTATGTACATGCATGCACACATGTATAGGAAAAGAAACCTAAGAAAACTGAAGACCCCCTCAAGACCTAACAAAAGCAATCTTAAAAAAAATTAATAATTCCAATTAAGGAGAAAACAGAAATGAGTTTTGTACTTTTGTAGTATAACTACTGTGAACATCAAGTAAATAGAGACATTATGTCACTTGAGAGAACATCAATTTTTTGAGTGTTTCTCTTTACATATCGCTCGAAAACTTTCTAGTGCCCTAGACTTACTGACTTAGACAAGCATATTTGAGAAGGTACTTTAAGAATAATTCTCAGAAATAGCTCTGTAGAAAATTCACTGACCTGTAAAAAAAAAAAAAAAAACATGTTCCTCAGGGCTGTATGTTCCCGTGGATGCTGAATGCATTGGTCATGCCTTAAGTGTTCTGGTCAATCCTGAGCAAATTTTAGTCCTTACATCAAATTTCCCTGACCACTTAAAAGTCAGTTGTATATGACAGCAAAGACAAATCGAAAACTTTTAGCAAAATAAAAACAAACAAAAAGGACTTAAAGAATTACATTCAGACCAACACAAGGATATCCATGACCTCTAAGTACTTACCTTCTGTAACAATCAGGTATAACAAATGAAAAGTTAGTAAGAATCATATACTGCTTTTCAGATAATGTACAGTTATGACCCAAAGATATACCAATTTATTTAACCTCTTAAAAACTCAAGCAAGCAAAGCAAGCATATTTGCATTTGGGACATAGCCTCCTCTCTTATTTTATAAGACAAAAGATCACAATGTCTGGTCTATTATATTTCTTTAAAGAAATTCTCTTTCATCTTTAGGTCTCAGAAACAAAGTAACTATACACAGGTGAATATTTTTTAGATAATATTTTATCTGCAGGTGTATATTTTTTAGATAATGGCTTAAGTGTGCCACTTACTAGTTTTGATGGACTTGAAATCTAATCTGTATCCCCAGGGTGGCTGAAATTTCTGCTCAGCTCTTTATCCTCACATTCAACATTGTCTGATGCGTTTCAAAGTCCTATTCTGGACCTGGTAGTTATTAAAGTACCACACTTGAAGAAGAGTTTACATGCAGATAATATATGTGGATTATTCAGTTCCCTACAACTTTCTTGTCTCAGAGATTTGGCCTCAGTTCCAATTCTTCGGGCCCTTCACCCAGTGAAAATATTGTTTTCTGCCTGAGCTCATTGAAAAGTGGAAAATTTCCTCAAGAGAAAAACCAGAATAAAGACGGAGATCACTCATGAATCTTCCTTGTCCAAAAGAACGTAGTCCCTCAAATCTAGCTTACACTGCTTGCTCTCCAAGGCCTTCAACTAGTTGTTCTGTATACATGGCCCAACTGTTGTAATTGGTTTCAGTAGAAGCATTCATCTGATGCAAGCCACCCAACACAGCCTGAACCAGAAGGCTCACCCACTTACTGTGTTTTTCACTTCTAAGTCTGGTTTCTTTTCAAATCTATGTTGCTTTGTATGGTTTCCTTACAGATATTTTCACGTGTGTCACTATCTATAAGCACAGTTTTTTTTGTTTGTTTTTTATTTTTAAGATTTATTTATCAGAGAGAGAAAGAGAGAGCAGGGGAAGGGGTAGAGGGACACTCTTCCTGCAGACTCCCAGTGGAGGCAGAACCCATGACCCGTAAGATCACGACCTGAGCCAAAATCACAAATCAGATGCTCGACTAGGCCACCCAGGTGCCCCAGCACAGTTATTTTAAATCTGTGTCTAATAATTTCAGGATCTGAAGTGTATGCAGTTTTGATTCTGTTTATTTCTGTTGGTTCTGATTAGTTCAATTGCCTTGTAATCTTTGACCACCTGCTCAAAGGTATATTTGTAAGAGCTCACTGTAGGATAATGTGATTCATCTACAGAAGTTTACATTGGCTTTTGGGAGACACTATCAAATTAGACCATTGTCAACCAAGTTAGGCTACATGTATCTGCAACACAAGTACGTATGACAGGCAGTTGGTGGCCATACTTCCCGTTATTTCTTTTAAAAATATCTTTCCATTTAATTCTCTATTCTGCTCAGCATTCAAATATTCCTATCTGGTTACAGGCTGTTATGTAAAAAGTGGCTATTTTTTTCAGAGCTTCAGTATTTTTAAAGCATTTAAAAATATATTTTATCCAGTATATTTACTCTCAGTGAAAAAGCTGATCTGAATAATTTAGCTTACCATTTTAAGAAACCAGACACCACTGGTACTATCTCATCATCATAATTATCACCCTTTCAGCAAGACCTTCCATGAGCACTGAATCTAAAATAACTCCCCCAATCACTCTTTATCACTCTATCCTCTATTGTTTCCTTCATATCACTTACCGCTCTATGAAATTATCTTGTTATTTTTTTTACTATCCCTGAATACAATATAAGCTCCAATGAAGCAGGAAGTCTATCATGTATCTTGTATAGCAACTCACCCCCAGAATTTACCTAGCACAGTTAATGATGTGGTATAATTGTTCCAGTACATATTAAAGGAATATAGTAAACAACAAACTAGGCTACAAATCTGAAATTTCCAAATAAAGTAGTAAGATCAAGGAAGACGGGGCGGGGAATGGGGTGGAGAACACCTTTCATTTCATTTCTCTCTTTAGACAAACCTACAGTTTCTAACAGCTCAGTCCCAAGTGACCAAATCTAATCCGTTCTATCTAACTCTTCATCACATCTCTATATTGCCAAGAGCTGCTAACATAGAAAGAAAAATATAATACTGGTGTTTTTAAGAGTCTTCAAGTATCAGACTGTGAAAATGACTGTGGATCATATCCTGGAAAACAGATTAATACTCATCAGAGCTCTCAAACACAAAAGGTCATCATACATGCACTGCTAGTAGCTAGTTTTACGCAGAGCTGTTAATGCTTAGGGTAAATTTAAATTTTTACATTTAAATATATACTTCTGAAAACCAACTGTAAATGTTTGTTTTAATTTCCCAACTGAAAAAAAAGAAATCCAACAGTTAAATAATCATAGAGGTTTGGACTCTTTCATCTCAAAGCGTAATAATAAGATGAGAACTAGGTAAGGGAGAAAAACTTCCTAAGTTAAAACTTTATAATTTCTTTTAAAGATTTATTTGAGAGAGAGAGAGAGAATGCAAATGTGTGGATGGGGGGCAGGCGAGGGGGCAAATGGAGAGGGAGAGAAAACCCCAGACTCCCCACTAAGCACAAAGCCCAGTGCATGTATGACCTGAGCCCAAATCAAGAGTGGGATGTTTAACTGAGCCACCCAGGTGCCCCTGGGAATTTTTAATTTTTAACATATATAGTACCTTTATGTTAAAAGTATTTTAAACAAACAATAACCAACTTTATTCTTTATTCTTAGCATAACTAATGTTACCAAAAAAGTTTTGTCAATGGAAAAGAACTAGAAATCTGAAATATTCACGTTCCGATTCTACCTTTATTCAGTTAACAGAACCCCAGAAAACTTCATTATTTAACACAAATATGTACTTTTTGTTTTTTGAGGGTCCATGAACAAGATACTGCAAATCAAAATGTTAAGCAATAAAGCATGCATTTTTAGTCTACTAATTCTTCAAGAAACAATACAGCTTCCATTTTGGAATAAAAAACAGAGCCTAAAGCATTAGCTTCAACTTATCCAGCATTAGGTTCAACCACTGCAATCCCTCCTACAAAGTCTCACATCTCCCAAAGATTACAGGCTATTCTCATATTCTCCTTTTGAAACCACCACTATTTTTTTTTTTTTTTAAAAGAAACTGAATCTTCCAAAAGCAGGGGAGGGCATCTTTATGTTAAAAATTTCAATCTCGGGGCACCTGGGTGGCTCAGTGGGTTAAGCCTCTGCCTTCTGCTTGGGTCATGATCCCAGGGTCCTGGGATCGAGCCCCGCATCGGGCTCTCTGCTCAGTGGGGAGTCTGCTTCCTCCTCCTCTCTCTCTGCCTGCCTCTCTGCCTACTTGTGATCTCTGTCAAATAAATGAAAATCTTTTTAAAAAAATTTCAATCTCACATTACAGCTCTTATCACAAATATTTTGTATTCTAGACTTGGCCGACATAAAATAGTCAACTGTTTTCACTATGAGACCTAGTAAACTGAAACAAAACAATTTTGCTGTCCGTAATTAAGAGAAAACAAGCACCCCATCCAATTTATCTACACACCACATAAATAAACCCACTGAAAAGCAGTGAAAAGCAAACTGTATAAAACTGCATGTTCTGTGGAACATTAGTTTGTATCTATAAACACCAGTTTATCAAATTGCATCAAGAGAGAATGCAATCATATTGAATAGATTATATGATTATGAAACGATCATATTAAGTTTTCCCTCTTGATGTAATTTGGCAAATGTTAATTTATGTAAATGTGCGATGATAATTTATACATAATAGAATTCATATAGAAATGGGGCTAAGGTCCCTCTTTAATATACTTCTTAAAACACTACATTTATAAACTGTAAGTATCAATATGGTTATAGAGTATATTATCAGCTTTTAAATTATCTAGAAATAATGACAATAAAACTTTATAGATTTCATTTATTTGGCGGGGGTGGAGAGAACACAATCAGGGGGAGAGACAAAGGGAGAGGGAGATGCAGACTCCCTGCCGAGCAGGAGTCGGTTGCAAAGCTCTACACCTCAGGACCCCAAGATCACGACCTGAGCCAAATGCAGACACTTAACCAACTGAGCTACCCAGGTGCCCCAAGACAACAAAACTTTAAAACAGAATGTGCTCACAGACATGAAAACAGGAGACAAAAATACTGCTGTGCTTTGCAAAGAGAAAACAATTTTGATCTAAGTATCAGACAAACGTGTAGATTTAGGGGCACCACCTCCCCATACCCTTGTGAGGTTTTAGACTAAGTATGGCTAAACAGATTACCAACAAGATTTTTTATCACAGAAGATTCAAAAGCTTTTTAAATGAAAGCCAATACATATAAAGCAACAGAAAATTAAAGTATTACCAAGCTCCAACTGACTTTCAGAGTATTAGTTACTCAAAGGAATAGTTTTCCAGATAACTGTAATCTGATCTCCTTGAGCTCGAGGAATATTTAATAATTTTGGTTACTAAAATGTATCTTCCTTCTTAGAGTGTTTGGATGTACTTTATCCTCTTGATACAAAAGATTAGCAGAAGACGACACCACAAAATAGGACCAAAACCTCAGGACATGCCACCTAATGTATGCTGCCTTTGTTATTGATGATTTTGAGCTGTAAGAACTTGTGAAATGACAAATGCAGGGAGACGTTTTATCTGCCTAAAGACAGATCCTCTAAAAGCAACTCCACTGTCACAAATTCCCTCCCCAGTTTCATCCACCAGAGCACTGACTCCTATCACAGGGAGGAAGACTAGAAGCCAATACCACACCCTGACAAACTTGGTCACAAGTTACTGTATCTCACATCTATTCCGTAAGGATCCACTTACCTTTGCTAAAAACCCTTTATTCTTCCCTAAAATGTCTCCATGTCCCTTCCCCTGTTAAGATGGTAACTAAGGGGGCACCTGGGTGCCTCAGTGGGTTGAGCCTCTGTCTTCTGCTCACGTCAAGATCCCAGGGTCCTGGGATTGAGCCCCAGCATTGGGCTTTCTGCTCAGCTCCTGCCTCTTTGCCTACTTGCGATCTGTCAAATAAATAAATAAAATCTTAAAAAAAAAAAAAAAAAAAAAAAAGATGGTACCTAAGTCTAAACCATTTCAGGAAGTCACTCCTTTTTCCCTAGGTATCTCATATATACATGAGGCATACATATGAATAAAGATTGTTTTTCTCTTGTTAATCCGTCTTTTATTACAGGGGACTCAACTGAGAACACCCATGGATAGAGGGAAAATTATTTTTCCTGGTCTACAATACAGTAATATGGGTATCAAAGGGCCAAACTATGCTGGCTATTCTTATATATTTTCTCATTTAATGTATAAAACAGCTCCATGAGACAGGTCTTACCATTTCCATTTTGCAGATGAGAAAATAAAGCCTTGGAAACGTTTGTTGTCAGAGGAAATGGCATGCTAGGAATTTACCCTGAAGCAGGTTTTACTCCACAATCTCTTTTCAAAATAAGTTGTTCACCCAATTAAAAAAAAACTATCACCATGGTTTTTACCTGACATGCATATACACAGAGCTTCCTTATTTTTTTTAATCTGACATGAATACAGCTTCAATAGCAAAGCTAGACACACTATATACTAAGACCCAGAATCTTGAAAAATGTGGAAAATAGAGGTTATGTAATATTCTACTATTTCCTTACATTTCTTAGTGTGAACAAAAGGTAAAATATATTTGTAATATAAATTAAACTTCAAATGTCTGTAAGACAATGGGGCCCATGTCCTTCTGAATCCCTCAACCCCAAGAGAATTGGGATCCATCAATTAACTGACTTAAAGAAAAAAATGAAAAATAAAGAATGCATATCTAGGTTAACTGGGGTGAAGAGATAGAAGAAAACAAATTCAGACATAAAAGCAAAAAGAGATGGAAAAAATCAAAGGAGTAGCAAAATGAATTGTATTTCTTAAAAAGACTTTGGGAATGGAAACAAAACAAAACCATAAGACAGGGAGGCTCTTACTAGAGGTAATAAACACCCCAGAGGTTTAGGCAATGGAGATACTATGGAGGAAATACAATACAGAGAGGGGAGCAGAGTCTAAATACTGTTGAGACCTGTTATGTTGGCATTTGTGTTCTGCAATGTCATATTGTGACCTGCAGTTCCCTCTTCCCTCAGGTGTAGGTAAGGCAGGAAAAAGTTGTGAACAGCCACAGTGACATCTCTTACCAACCCTGCCACCATCCTCATCACCTTTGCTTCTAATCTTGTCATTGGAAGAACTAGGAGATTATTTTTTTGTTGTTTTTTTAAATCTTACTTTCCATCTTCTTGATGTGACCTCAAAAGGACAGACAGACTTTGATCTTCACCCAGACCTTCCTCTCCACTGCAAATGAAGCAAAAGTGAGAGATACCAGCAACTCTAATTTTGGATCAGCAGGAGAAGTGAGTCTCTCATCCTGGAAATTTGAATTGTAAAAGGGGAGGAGGAGAATGGCAACCCAGTGGCCAGACTCAAAAAGCAAAAACGGAGACGGTGGAAATTAACAAACCTGGAGGAACAACGCTCTATAGTTAAAGGAAGAAGCTGTGTGTGCTTGGTTAAGGGTAACATCCCTCTTTTTTTTTTTTTTTTAAAGGGTAACTTCTCTTATACATGGACCAAATGGGTTGTTACTATGCAGCAGAGATGTGCATATACTCTAAGCACAATCTAAAGACTTAAGTAGAAGAGTATTCTGAGTAGCACAAAAGTATTCCAGGGAATAAGAATGACCTATACAGTCTCAAAAGAGAAGAGAAGAGAAAAGAATATGTATAGGTGCCAATAGGTACACTTAAAAGTTAAGTCAACAACACCTGTTCCTAAAAAAGAGTAATAGCTGTACTATGAATTCTCAGAATTCTGTTTGAGGATATCTGGGAAAATAAAGTAAGGAGGGCATAGTCAGAGTATGGACTGCAAGTAATGTGAAGCAGGTCTCTTAATGTTAAATATTTCTTGTATGAGTAATGCCTGAGATCCACCACGATCCCTCACAGGAGCCTTGATACAGTCAAATCACGTGCAAGCTTTCTTGACCATGTATCCACCATCAGCCACTTCTGTTAACCATTGATATTATCTAGCCTGGAAAACTGATGGAAACCAGGGAAGAATAGTTGGCGATCTTTCCTATTCTGATTAGTTTGGAAAATAATAGCTTTTCATGTTCAATGCTTAAAATTATTTGATCCACGAGGATGGTTTAGGGATATCTGAAATAAACCTGCTCCTTATTATTAATTCCTCTGGTTTATACAGATCAAGCTCACTTACAGGGCAAGCAACATTTACCAAAACAAACAGGAAAAAACAGTGTTTCTCCTACTAGAAAACATATAAAAGGCAAAGAATTGAGATAATTTTAATATAGAGCTAAGGAAAAAGTATAATATGGATTTCCTGCAACCTAACAGTTATCCATAATAGGGTATAATATAATTGAAAAATTAAAATACAGATAAGCAAAACCTTCTAATTCTGACCATTATCTTCTAACTTTATAATACAAAAACTTTTCTTTAGTTGCTAAGAAGTTGTAAGACTGATTCAACCTTTACTACCATTCGCTGCTAACCTATGAAATATTAAAGAACATACAAAGACAAGTAACAGAAATGAGAGGTTCTGTTAAAAAAAATCTGTAATTCGGATAACCACTCTGAATGAACAGTGAGTTCACTTCATATGTCTACTTAGAAATGAGCATCAGCATTGTCTATTTTTTCCTCCAGGGCAAGCAAACATTTATTTAAAAAAAATATATATATATATATAATAATGATCTCTCTACAAAATAAAAAATAAAGATATCTTTTGAAATTTGTTCAAATGCTCTACCATATTATTTTTGGGTAAATCATGTCAGTAAAAAGTTTCTTATTCTACCACAGACAAAGACTAGAATTTATACAATACTAGTTAAGAGCTGTGAGGAAAGACTGAAAAGTGAGTGACCTTAGTCTGTTAAAGATTTAGATGTGTGTGACACATGCACATGGCAGTAAATATAGTAGTAGAAATAAAACTACAAGTAATTCCTCTGAATTACCAGGACAATCTGGTAGGGTACTTATATTTCACAATAATCATGATTAATAAAGCCACATTCAAAGAAAGTCTTACTTAGAATAAAAAAATCAAGAGACTGAAAAATATATAATGGGTTATACAGTGTTTCCAATTCTTAAAAAACCAAAAGCACTTTCAGATATGTGCATTTCTTCAAGAAATATTTATTGGGAACCCATAATATTTTGGCACTGTTACAGATACCAGAGATATATCAACAAAAATAATTACTCTAGTGGAATGAAACATAATTTTTTAGAAAACCAAATGAGTAGACTACATAGCATATTATAAGGTGATAAACAGTAAGGAGAAAAATAAAGCTATGAGGATTAGATGCACTGAGATGGGTTAGAACTGTAGTGTTAAACAGCATAGGCAGGGAAGGTCTTACTGCAATAGTGTTATTTAATGGAAAAGCCAAAGGTGAGGAAATCAATCATGCAGGTCTCAGAGGCAAGGGTGCCAAGTGGAAAGAACAGCAAAAGCAAATGCCCTGTAGCAAAAGCAGGATATAGTCTAGAAATAGCAAGACAATGTTCCTAGACCAAAGTGAGTGGGGATAAAGTAATAGGAGATTTGGTCAGAAAGGTAAAGGTAGGGTGTCAGATAGTTAATGGAAAAGTGGATCATACTAAGATTAGGTCATGGCCAAGGCAAAACCAGCTGGAGCAAGCAGCTGTGGTAGCGGCCTCCAGATGCAGGGGCTTCCAGAGAAAAGCAAAGGGAGTAGCAACTTACTCTACTTTCGTAGTATACTTACTCTATCTACTTTCGTAGTATAGTTTTGAGAACCCTTCCTAGAAGTTCAATCTGTTCCACTAGCCCAACAATCACCCAGGTTATAAAACTTTTTAAAAAATCTGTGTTAAAACTTAGCTACAGTGTATTCTTTATCTGTGACTAAGCATCCTGTCAAAGCCAACCCTGATAAAGGAGAGCCTAAGGGCTGTAGCTCTGAAGTCAGCAGGGGAAAAAGCCCTCCAGGGACCATTAGGGAGCATCACCTAGGCCTAGAGTGACTAACAAAAAGCAAAGGTCATGGGAGTTAGGTAGTGTATTATTTCTATGGATGCCATAACAAAACACCATAAATTTAGTGGCTCAAAACAACACAAATTTATTATCTTACAATTCTGGAGATAAGTCCCAAATGTATCTCACTAGGCAAAACTCAAGGGGTCAATAGGACTGCCTTTCTTCCCAGAGTCTCTAGGGGAGAATCTGCTTCCTTGCCTTTTCTACTTTTCTAGAACCCTCATTTTCTGGCTCATGCCCCTTTCACCTTCAGGGCAGCAACACCAGTCAACTCTTTCTCACATGGCATCATTCTGATATTGACACTCCTGCTTCCCTCTTCCAATTTAAGGATCTTTGTGTTTACACTGGGCACATATGGATAACCCGGGACAATCTTTAAAGTCAGCTGATACCAACTTTCATTTCACTTGCCACCTTAATTCCCCTTTATCATATCTACCACAGGCAAGAGAATTAAAAGTCTGGCTGGGTAATATGGCACTCAGGATAGAACAATTGTTTAGCAGTAAGATACCAATCTAGTGGAACTGATTCAACCCTGAAGTTGACAAAGTATGTAGCCAAGGTAACTAATACACAGGGGCCAGGAAAGGGTTTTTACTTTGTGGATTTATACATATAAATATTTATATAAAAAGTTATTTTAAAAACTCATTGCAAGATACAAACGCTAATTCACATATTTAATCAATCATGTTTAATAACTTTAGAAGCAAAACAATATTTATCAAATGCATCAGACAAAATAATCCTTAACTATATGAAATTAGGGCTATTCTGAAAATCTGGGAGGCTTTTTCAATTTTTGAAGAAATAAAGCCAAGCTCATCAATGTATTACAAACATAATGAACACCTTACCATACAATAAACATAGAAAGTCCATAAACTTAAAAGGATTTTATAAAAGGAAAATAATTTGTGTTACTTTCTAAAAACCAGATGCCAATTCCTACTTCTAGTTAATAGAAACGGTTGATTTCCTTAGTATAGTTGCTGGAGATCAAAATTATTAGGTAGGGGGTAAGCAAGATAGGTAGTCTAAAGGTAAAAACTTGTAGTTATAAAATAAATAAGCCCTGGATATGTAATGTACAGCATGTGGATACAGTAATACTGTATTTTATATCTGAAAGTTACTGAAACAGGAGATTAAAAGTTATCACAAGAAAAAACAATGGGTCATGTGTGGTGAAGGATTTAAAAAAAATTAGTAGTATAAATTAAGGTAGAAGTAAGCAGGACAAGTCTGCAATAAAATATTGTAAAAAAGATTTAGATGCTCTGGTCTTTTAAAACACTTTTTTTAAAACAATAAAATCTCTCTAAACTAGTAAGACTTAAGATGTCCAATTTTTTTGTCAAATAAACAATGTAGGATTTTTGGTGGGGAGGATTTTATCTCACTTTTAAAAAATCAATTGTGATGTGCACCATGTTGGAAATGGGATTATTCTGTTAAGATATATAGGCTGCCTGGGTCGCTCAATTGATTGGGTGACTGCCTTCCGCTGAGGTCATGATCCTGGAGTCCTGGGATCCAGTAGTCATTGGGCTCCCTGCTCAGCAGGGAGTCTGCTTCTCCCTCTGACCCTCCCCTAGCTCATCCTTTCTCTCTCAAATAAATAAATAAAATCTTTAAAAAAAAAAAAAAGAAAGAAAGAAAGAAAAAGAAAAAAGGTATATGGGGCGCCTGAGTGACTCAGTGGGTTAAGCCTCTGTCTTGGGCTCAGGTCATGATCACAGGGTGCTGGGATTGAGCCCTGCATCCAGTTCTCCGCTCAGGAGCGAGCCTGCTTCCCCCTCTCTCTCTGCCTGCCTCTCTGCCTACTTGTGATCTCTCTCTCTCTGCCAAATAAATAAATAAAATCTTTTTTAAAAAGTATATACTTCCAAAAACTATTTAACCACAAATTCCAGAAACCACACTATAGAATAGCTTTAAATTAACAACTTCCATCACCTTTACCTAAAGAACATTGGATCTAAACATAGTGGCTTAAAATTAGCCAAGAACTGGCATTATACAGATTCATAAATAACTGTGAGGAACTAAAACACATTAAAAAGGACGATTTATAAACCAGAATGCCAATCTATGGTATTAATTAATGGACAAAACTAAGACACGGGAGCCTCTATCCCTTTTTGTCAATAGTCATTCAATAAGCATCTCCATACAAAAAAAAAAAAAAAGCTAAAATATATTTAACTAGTAATTAATGAATATCAGTGATTAAGGAAAAAAAATAATTGGATATCAACATCTAGAGAATTGAGGGGAATTTATACATCTTGTAATTTCTTGCAAATGTTAACAGGATACTTAATAGTTTATTGTATTCAACTGGATTACACTGTTATCTGTAAGAAGTTGCCTAATTTACTTCTTTTAAACACAATGCAAATGCAGTTTTGAAAAAAATCCCATAAGAAAATAGGATTAAGCTGAGTATATCTTAAATCTCTCATTTTCCTTCCTTTTCAAATCCTAATTAATCACCTTACCTCTACTTACTCTAATTTCAAGGTGGGATAGAGAATGGAAAAGACAACAGGAGACAATCCCTTTTGAGAAAAACTTCTTCCTAGAGAGCTGAGATGACAAAATGAGTTCAAAGCTAGATATCATGTAAACTAGGCAGCTAAAAGATGTAGCTAGGAATTTTGAATCAGACAACAGAAATCTATGAAGATATCCATTTGTAGGCCTTATTGGACATTTTATCTAGCTTTTTAGTTACTGTTTTTCTAAACCTGAAATATACAATACTAACTTGTGACTCTGGAAAAACTGAGTCACACTGCTAGGCCCCAAATTTCTCTTCTACAGTATCTACCTTTACAGGGTTAGAGACACCACCTGCTCTGTAAGACCTAGTGAATATCAGGTGTCTAGTAAGTGGCTATTACTCAGCTGAAATTTATTTCTTTAGAAGGGGCATTTTTGTACTAGTCAGGAAAAGGTGAGAGGAAGGTTTCACTGAAGAGTTTTCTAGCCCTGGTGGTCTTCAACAGTCAGAACACCAGAGTCCAGGATAAAAGGGAGTGAGAGAGCAAGGGTCAGGGCTGAAGGGCTCTCTTCATTCTTCCTTCAAAGGCATCTGAAGCTCCAATTCTGCCATAGCTTCCTTCTATCTCTGCTCCTCTGCCATAGCAACGCACAGCTTCCTCCCCGGAGCCCCTTTCTAAAACATCATTTTATTACTACGTAATATATTGTACCTGCTATGCTAAGGGGTACTCCTCAAATCAGAATGGACATCAATTTAGAATAACAAGGTTATTAAAAATTTAGTGATATTTTATGATCTTAAATATTACCAGTAGATACCTCTTTTAGCCACAAAGAACTATAGCGAATTTTCCACTATTTCTTTTCTTCTTGATTACACTGGCAAGTTCCCCTTAATAAAGATTCACTTTTTAAAGTAATATTCCTTATGTATGCCGTAATATTCAGATACTGCTGGATAGAAACTGACCAAAATTAAAAACTGTCTTCCTAGCTAAAATTAACATTCTTCTTTAATCACAATAAACTCTCGATTTACTTGGCATGAGTTCAAGGTAAACAAAATGTTAATACTGAGCAACATAAGAGAAAGTAGAATTAAACAGCATCCCTAAATTCCTTTCCTTTATTGTATATGTAATTATTTGTAATTTCTAAAGTAACAGTATGTGCACACTGTAGAAATTTCAGGAAATTTAGGGGGGCAAAAAAAAAGAAGCATCGATTCATCATCCTAAAACCACTGTTAGCACTTTTTGGTATTATCTAACAGTGCTTTTCATTTTTTAATATGAGGTTGTAACTGGAATATATACAACATAAAATGCTGTAATACATATGCTTTAATATGTTAACCATTTTCCCTGAATATTATATACATCATCTTTGAAGTCACAGTGTTTTATAAATAAATTCCACAGGGTTATTATGTTTTACTTTTGTGTTCATTAGTTTATTGTCTACCTCTCATTGAATAGGTTAGACACTGTGATTTTCTTATTCATCACTGCATTCTCCCTGCTCAGTACAGTGCCAGGCATGAAGTAGGCATATGACACATATTTGTGAATAAATAAGTAAATGAACATATTTAGCCATTCTCGTACTGTGAAATAACTCTTTGCCCTTAAAGCAACAGCTTATGCAGTGTAATCTTTTACACTGATCAAAATTTTCTAAGGAAAACATAATAAATCCAGTGAAGAGAGGGATAATCCAAAGTAGAAGTAAAAACAAGGATACACTTCACACACACTAGGATGGCTACTACCAAACAAAACAAAACACAAAACAAAAAACCAGAAAACAGCAGGTATTAGTAGCAGGATGTAGAAAACGACAACTCTTGTGCACTATAGTGGGATGTAAAATGGTGCTGTGGAAAAATGGTATGGTTATTTTTCAAAACTTACACACAGAATATGATCCTGCAATGGCACTTATGGGTATATACCCAAAAGAAGTGAAAGCAGGGAATCCAACAGATATATTTGCACACCATGTTCATAGCAGCAGTATTTATGATACCCAAAAGGTAGAAGCAATTCAAGTGTCCACTGATTAATGGATAAACAAAATGTAGTATACATATCTAGCGGAGTATTACTTAGCCTTAAAAAGCAATGAAATTCTGACACAGAAGTATGAACCTTGAAAACATTATATTAAGGGAAGTTAAGCATAAAAAGGCAAGTACTGCATGATTCCATGTAAATAAAATACTTGAAATGTCAAGTTCACAGAGATAAAACTAGAACAGTGGCTACCAGGGAATGGAGAGAGAGGGAAATGGGGAGTTACTGCATAACCGATGTGGAGTTTCAATTAGGGATGATGAAAAAGTTGCAGCAATAGGAGTTGTGAATGTATTTAATGTCACTGAAGTATACACTTAAAAATGGTTAAAACTGTAAACTTTTATGTTATAAATATATTTTATAACAAAAAATAAAATACAGGAACTAATAAAGATAAAAATTCACAGTAAAACAAACCAATCAATCAAGCCAGGAATCAGTGTTTTTCAATTGAAAGATTTCAACTTTTAGGTAACACTATCAAAAGGAACAAAGATATAGTTCAATACCCATTTTACCATCATCAGTATATTATATCCTCAATCACAAATAATTCCATCTCTATTATTATGCATGTGTCATTGTTCAATGAGGAATGTAATTATGGTGAATCAGATATCTTCAATGTTCAGATCTTCTGTAACATGCCAAATTATACAACCAGAGATTAAACATTCAGCTATAATATCATCTGACGATTCAGATGCTATTATTTAAATATTAAGTCTGACCCCTTGGCCGTATGAATATAGAGTACAAGAAAAAAAAACATTTCTCAGGGGTGTCTGGGTGGCTCAGTTGGTTAAGCATCTGCCTTCAGCTCAGGTCATGATCTTAGGGTCCTGGAATCCAGCCCCACATTAGGCTCCCTGCTCAGTGGGGAGCCTGCTTCTCCCTCTCCCTCTGCTGCTCCCTCTACTTGTGCTCTCTCTTCTCTCTGTCAAATAAACAAAATCTTAAAAAAAAAAAGAACACAAAACAAAACAAAAAAAACACTTCTCAAGGACTTTAAAATTGATATTCTACACCTTAAAAACAGGTCAGAAAAAAAAAGGATAGAAACGCCTTTTAATATTATATATTCCTACCTTTTAGAATAAAACATCTAGTATAGCTATACATGAATTTGTGCCACCTTTGACCATGCCCAATGTTATTTATTTACTAAAAACAGGCAAGATACATATAGTTGATAAATTCTTAAAATACTCCAAAAATTTTAAAATACTTAGTTCTCCAAGATTTTTATTAAATTTTACACTTGTCTGCACAGCACAGTAAACAATGCTCTGAACTTATCGTTTTAACTTTTAAATTTCCATGATGCCCATCTCAATATTTCTGCATGTCTCAAAAGCAAAAACAACAGGTGTTGCCTTCAGCTATTACATTCATCCCCTCAAGTACTTAGCCTTAAAAACATTACCAAATAGCTGAAAGAACAGAGAAACAAGACTCCAATAAATTGGTGACACTGTCTTGCTTTCTTTTGCACTTCAGATTAAAAGCCTTTCCTATTTGAAAGGTTAAATTTAAGTGGCATCCTCATTTAAATACATAACTTCCAGTATTTTATTAGAAGGTCTTTCACATGCTCAAATGACCAAAGAATCATAATCTGTCTCAGTAAATATTACCATAATAGCTTCATCATCTCAGGATATGCAAATGTTATGTGTCTTAAAGCTGCCAAGCCTATACGATACAAAATATATCAAATTAATCAAAGACATGGTTGTTAGCCTTACAATACACTGAGACACTGAACATAACTCAGTGTGTACATTAAGAACCAAAACCACATACATTGACAGTAATATATATAGAAATATTTTATATGTATTTAATATAGAAATATTTAATATTTAATATAGAAATAGTCATTTGCCAGGACGCCTGGGTGGCTCAGTTGGTTAAGCAGCTGCCTTCGGCTCAGGTCATGATCCCAGCATCCTGGGATCGAGTCCCACATCAGGCTCCTTGCTCGGCAGAGAGCCTGCTTCTCCCTCTGCCTCTGCCTGCCTATCTGTCTGCCTGTGCTCGCTCACTCTCTCTCCCTCTGTCTCTGACAAATAAATAAAATCTTGAAAAAAAAAAAAAAAAAGAAATAGTCATTTGCCAATAAAGGCCTCTCTCCCAAATAAAAGAACGTGACAATGGAGTAAGAAGATTCTCTCCAATATTTCTACACTGTCTGATGACAAAAAAATGCATAAGCAAAAAGGAGGTTAATATCCATTATATAGTTAATTATTAATCTGGCAAGAGTTGAGTTAGCATTCTTCCTACAAATAAGGTAATGTAAAACAAAATATTCAGTTAGTCTTCAAAAATCACTTATACCAACAGATTCTTTTTTTTTTTTAAAGATTTTATTTATTTATTTGACAGAGAGATTACAAGTAGGCAGAGAGGCAGGCAGAGAGAGAGGAGGAAGCAGGCTCCCTGCTGAGCAGAGAGCCCGATGTGGGACTTGATCCCAGGACCCTGAGATCATGACATGAGCCAAAGGCAGCGGCTTAACCCACTGAGCCACCCAGGCGCCCCTACCAACCAGATTCTAATACCATGGTTTTCAAAAGAACAAGTGGAAAGTGAAGGGCTATAGGGAACAAGAGATCCTGGGATATGTTACTTTCTTTTAAAAACATGGATATTCAATTTTATAAAGAAAAGATCAATCTGTACTTTCTCATGGTCTGGAATAATACTCAAAAGTAAACCCTTTCTTAACATACAATTTGGATATGTTTTACAGAATTAGTCAAAAGTAATACTGTATTTTTAAAAATATTTTTCTTCTATATCTTTCTTCTTTAAACATGTCCAGCTTTATCTTACCTGTTTTTAACTGAGAAGAATCCATTCTAATTATATCTAACCAAAGCCAATGGTTTTATTAAGCTTTAGTCTTTCTGACTCACATCCCATTAGGAAGTATTCAGCATTGTCCCAATGAAAGCTTTCTAACAGAACAGTTCATCCTTCCTACTCACGGGAATAAGCAGCCAGATAGATCACTTCAATGACAGAGATAAAAGATGAAATAGCAAGTTACTTTGCCATGGCAACAACTTTTAAAATTCTAAACAGATCACTTTCTCCTATTTAAATATAAATGCAATCTAAAGCAGCTGCTACATTGACTGACAAGTTCTCAATCAAAATCTATTACCATGAGAGTTTCCAACTTAGGATGGTAACAATATCCACTACTGAACAGATACAGAAGCTTAAAATGTATCATCCCAAACTATGTTTCAGCTATAGATATCTAAATTGCAGCATTTGAGATTAATCTTATGTGTTTAATAAAAGTGTACTTTGGTTTTGTTCTAGAGAATTAAGACAAATAAACATCCCAAATACACATTTGCTATGGTTTTTTTAAGTTTGGGGTTGGAAAGATGGATCTTATGAGAGCTATTTAAATCTTCCAAAGTATTTGTCAAAATGTACAGCCAACAGAAATAGCTAGTAGAATATAACAGTAATAGAACAGAATAGAATAGAATTGTGATTAATAAATGACATCAGTTACATTTAAAACAACATACTAGGGGCACCTGGGTGGTTCAGTCGATTAAGCCTCTGCCTTTGGCTCAGGTCATGATCTCAGGATCCTGAGCAGGGAGCCTGCGTTCCCCTCTCTCTCTCTGCCTGCCTCTCTGCCTACTTGTGATCTCTGTCAAATAAACACATAAATCTTAAAACAACAACAGCAACAACATAATATTTGGCAGAAGGTATAAAATATACAGTATCTTAAAATGAACCTAAATTTGGGGCGCCTAGGTGGCTCAGTCGTTAAGCATCTGCCTTCAGCTCAGGTCCTGATCCCAGTGTCCTGGGATCAAGCTGAGCATCAGACTCCCTGCTCTGCAGGAAGCCTGCCTCTTCTCCCTGCTTCTGTTCCCTCTCTCGCTGTGTGTCTATCTCTGTCAAATAAATAAAATCTTAAAAAAAAAAAAAAAGAGAGAACTTAAATTTGAGGTAAAAATCCAATACTGATTATTTACTTCAGCTGTAAAAACAACACATAATTGTAATTTATCCAGCATAGTTCAAAGTCATCTTGGTATCACTAACAAAGTTGTATTAAGCATCAGCCACAAGAGTCAAAAGCTCTGCCCTTGCCTTTACAGTCTATCATTTAGTAGCTTCCCTGTAGATTCAGAATTTCTATTTAAATATATTACTATATAAAAAACTATATGTCATTGTTTGTACTTAATTCTCTTGGCCTTTGATCCTTCCAGGGGGAGTGCTACCAATTGAATTTACTTCAAAATTAAAGGCCTCTGACATGCTGCTGACAATTACACTACAAATCCCAACTGCATCGCTCCTTTGCCTAACATCAAAATAAGCCAGAATTATAAAACACTGATCTACTTTCTATAGACTATGACTCTTAAATTACACAGAAAGGAACGAGATTTTAAAATACACACGTAAGGAGTGCCCGGGTGGCTCAGATGGTTAAGTGTCAGACTCATGATTTCAGCTCTTGTTATCTCAGGGTCTTGAGATTGAGCCCTGTGTAGACTCTACATTCTGGGGAGTCTGCTTGAGATTCTCTCTCTTCTTCTCCCTCTTTCTCTGTCCCTTCCCCCAACTCACACACACGCACTCTCTAAAAGATAAATAAATCTTTAAAAAAATATAAAATACACATATAAAAATTATTTCTCTACCAAAGTTTTTAAGCAGTCTAAGATAAATTGAATGTAAGGCTCATATGTATATATGTACATGGGTACACTGACAAAATGAATCTTAAAAACTACAAATTACCAAGTAAGAACTTCCGACAGGCTCATCAGGGTCCAGCAAGTTCTGGAGTTGCAAAGGAAAGACAAAACTCTGTACTCAAAGTGTCTCAAGAACTCGTGGATGATTAACCCAAACCCGTCCTAGATAATTCATTTAAAAAGTTGTAAGAAGACTAAAGACTCTGGAGTCTAAGCATACCAAAGGGGTTTGGTATACACTTAAGAAAGCATGAATTAAGAGTCTTAGACCTAAGACATACTAAAATATAAAGACTACAGACTTAAATGAACTCTTTAATCACCCTGTGAATACCTAATGTGTCACAAGGCTCCTCTGAACCAGGTGAGAGCTAGATGATTTCAAAAACCAAAGACTTTTATGGATTCCAAGTAATCATATCTTGCATCATTAAATGGAAAACTACGTTCAAAAAGAACTTTGGTTTTTAAATTAATTTCAGTGACATATGATTTGTATACAGTAAAATGTGCTAATTTCAAATGTACAGTATGATGAGTTTTGGAAAAATAATTAAGATTTAGGAACTTACTTCATCTCAAAAATCTTCCTCAGCCCCCTTTGAACTCAACTACCCACCCTTGGCCCCAGGCATCTAATGATGCACTATTACTACAGATTAGTTCTGCCTTTTCTAGAATTTCATATTTATTTCTCATTAATAATTCTGTGAGATTAATGTTTGGCTCAGTCAAGTTTAGCAAACTGCACAATTTCACACAATTCCAAGACTGAAAATGAGGATCTGAAATCGGGCCCCTCTGACACGAAAGCATACTATTAAGTGATACTACAGGATTTGGGTTTTGCTCATTTCTTCATTTTTACATTCCTAGCATTTTACATACCTGACCCTTCAAATAAAGAAGTGAATTTAAGGAAACTGACCTGAAACTGGGTGGGACCAAGGAAAAAAAAGATCAATTTTTAATAATAAATCAGTAGGTCTTGGGAAAGGGTGGGGGAGGAAACAAGATAAAGGGTCCTTGACTGTTATTTGCAAAGTCTCAAAGTATCCCCCAAGAAATTTATTAACTACAAAGGGAAACATACAGCTTTACAGTGAAGAAACTGGCAGAAACCACCTTAACCACGTGAACAAAATCAACATCATGAGTAAATAAAACATACTGACTTCATGAACCCATATCATTTGTGATATTTTTGTCAAACCTGTATAGCTTTAGTCTAACTGATGAGGGATAGAGGCAGAAAAATGTTCACCGTTAGCCCAGATGGCTGACCTATAAAACCTGCATAGTTTCTATGAGAAGCAAGTAAGTGCTGGTTTCTATATTCTTTTTTTTTAAAGATTTTATTTATTTGTTTGGCAGAGAGAGAGAGAGAGAAGGAAGCAGGCTCCCCACTGAGCAGAGAGCCTGATGCAGGTTCCATCCCAGGACCCTGGGATCATGACCTGAGCTGAAGGCAGAGGCTTTAACCCACTGAACCACCCAGGTGCCCCAATACTTCAAAATCTTTTAGTAATGAATGCATTTAAACCAAGCCTGTAATAAAACTATGTATGGTCAATTTTTGTTATATTCAAAATATGCCAACATTTATTGAACATCATCTCTATGTAAGATGGTACAGAATGTAGTGACATGGTACTGCCTTCAAGCCACTTCTGATTGAATAAGTGAGCTATGAGAGGGGCTCATGGGTGACTCAGTCAATTAAGCATCCATCTTTGGCTCAGGTCATGATCTCAGGTCCTGGGAAGGAACCCCATGTTGGGCTCCTTGCTCAGCAGGAAGTCTGCTTTTCCCTCTCCCTTGTCCCTGCCCCTCATTTCTGCTCTCTCTCTCAAATAAATAAAATTGTTAAAAGAGAGAGAGAGAGAGAAATACAAAAATGTTGAAGGTCAAAATCTTGAAAGCATTGGTTCAACACACAAAACCACTTCAGTTTTCATATCTTCTGAGACCTGAATATTTTGTTTTTTTCATCTTTTAAGAGTAAAGCACTGAACTTCAGATAGAGTATTAAAGGTAAGTATTAGATTCTAACTTTCAGAAAACTCCTACAAGTTCTTAATAAAAACATGAGATACTATAGAATCCAATTTGAAAATCCTAACAAAACACAAAAGGTATGATAGGTATATGCTGCAGGGACATTGTTTCATCGGCAGTGAACAAAACAAAACAAACTTCTGTTGTAAAATGCTCATTTCCATATTCTTAAGACTGAAATTGTTAAGATGCTACCATTTGTATACAAATCCTACATGTTCATCAGCAAGCTGTCTACCCAGTCTTGGGGTAGACATCTGACCTAACAGAGTCCCTCGTAAAATGACAGTCCAATTATACTTTAGTTAAGCTCCTTTGGTTTAAAACAAATTCAAGAAATTATAAATAAGAGGGAAGCAGTCCACTTTATTGGAAAGATTGGAAGGATACTGGGTTAAGTTCACAGAACTAAAGAAAGAAATCATCAGAATGACAGAACCAGGGGAGTTCTGTAAAGATCTTAATAGTACTTATTTATGGACCTTCCTCTTGAACACCACCATCTCTATGTTAAGCCACAATTTAATCTGTTTCAGGAGGGCAAGAATTTTATCTGTCTTTTCCACTACTGTATCTCTAGCAATTAAAACAATGTCTATCATATAATAGGCCTTCAATAGACATTTGCTGAATGAACTGATAAAATTAGCTAAAGTAACATCTGAGTAAGAAAATGCAATTGGCCCAGTTTATTTCAGGAATTTACCCCTTGATCCTAGATAAGGTGATGCCGTTTTGAGGCCTCTTCCATAAACAAGACACTTGTAAATGATGCTAATGGCTACCTACTAGATACATAAATATTAAAATATTGCCTGTAAATTATTCTATCACATCAAAGAAAGGCATTTTTATGTAGTTTAAAGGTCTCTAGATCTGCATATTTGTATCATTCCTTAATTTTCTTATACTTTTTCTCAAAAACAATGTGCAAATCAAAACAACTTTAAACATGGACAATCACCCATGCCACTACTGGCAAAACTAAATAAAAAACATAAATGCTAAAATTAGGCTTAAAATCTTTTAAATTGGATTTCATTAAGCAGATTTATTCACTCCTTTTTTGATTCATAACTGATCTGTATTTCTTTCAAATTCTTCTCTGTATTGTTAGATTACTAACACAGAAAATTATCTTAACCATGTTTATTTACATTAACATTATCATCTGTAAAATGTTCACTGGTAGAAAGAATAACCTAAACAAGGTTTAATCATCTTGTTATGAAATGTTAAAGTTATCTCTTTTATTGAATACTCTTAATTTAAAAAAAAAATTTTTTTTAAGATTTTTATGTAAGTCAGTATTGTCAGTAAACAGGTTTGTTATAACTCACAATCAAAAGCCAACTAAATGAAGAATAATTTATCAAATTGTATTTATAATATTAGCTCCGCCACTTCATATGATCATAACTCCAAATTTCAGAATACCTATATAAATGCCTTTTTGTTTATAATGTGTTTTAAAATGTAACATTATTATAAAAGTCTAGCCTTTGGAAAGAAAACCACTGAAATCACTCCAACCTTCAAACTGAGAAGAATTATGTGAAATTAGCTGAGAAAATTCTTTCAGCTGTAAGTCAACCCCTTCCCCCCTCAATATTTTATACACATGCACAATTGTTTATAAAGCTACTTCAAGTTAGAATCCGAGATATGGGCTCCATTAGACAAATTAAGATGTTTGCTTTAGAAAGAGAAGGCAAAGAAGGCAAATTTATCCTTAAAAGAAAATGTAACTAAGGTTTCGAAGAAACAAACTAGATATTTGTAACTGGGAACAGAATTTTAAACCTGAAAGGCAATTTTAAACCTGAAAGATTAATGTAACTTTTTTATGAATGGGCTTTTAAGAAAGAATCTGTATAGGTAGATCAAAGTAAAGTTGCTGTAAGCCAAGTAAGAAAATCATACTTAGGATTTCGGACCACAAAATGTGAAATCAAATTACCTTCCATCCTGAATGACCTTGTATCAGATGTATAACTTAGAGTAAATTATTTAACTTCTCTATGTTTCAATTTCCTGATTTGTAAACACCTCATAGGTTTGTAAATAACAGTGCAATGTTACGCGCAAAACATTTGGAACCATATTTAGCACTTAAGTGTTAATATAGGCTAGTAATTTTTTTAAAGAATTTATTTATTTGAGAGACAGAGATCACAAGTAGGCAGAGAGGCAGGCAGAGAGAGGAGGAAACAGGCTGCCCGCTGAGCAGAGAGCCCGATGCGGGGCAATGCGGGGCTCGATCCCAAGACCCTTAGATCATGACCTGAGCTGAAAGCAGAGGCTTTAAGCCACTGAGCCACCCAGGTGCCCCATAGGCTAGTAATTTTTAAAAAAACTGTTACATAAAGTAAGGGAGATTTTTTTACATAAAGACATCGCTATGGTATATTTCTAAGGATCAATTAGTTGTCCCCATTTAGAGCTCAACCTTGGATTAACCAACCTAACAAAATAACTCTCATGAGGCGTGGTTCTAAGAAACTCCTTTTAACACTTACTACCACCCTAAATTTTTCAAGTAAGATCAATGAACTAATTCTAGCAATTGAAAAAATTTATGTAAATGGATGTTTATCATAGCATCACTTATAGTACTGAAAAACTAAAAAACAAATACAAATGTCTAATAGAGGACCAGTTAAAATTATAGTCAATATTCACAATAATCAATAATCACAAATGAATATCACCACCACAGCTAACAATTTTCATAATGATTTACTAAGTTCCAGGCACCATTCTAAGTGCTTAGCATGTATGAGTTCATCATTTTATTTTCTCCATTTTAGATAGGAAATGATAAAATAACCTACCCTAAATCAAATGACTAGAGAAATAAGCAAGACTTAACCCATGCAGTTCCAGTACCAATACTCTTAACCACAGGCTAAGAAAGTAACATTGCAAAAAACTTGGGTTACTATGTTGATTGGATTGGGCATATTATACCTTCAGTACAGATGATCCTTGAACAAACAATTCAGGGGTTAGGGGTGGTGACCTACCCTGCACCTCCCCCCTCTCCCTCCGCGGCACAAGCACCTGCATATAACTTAACTAGAGTTAAGTCGACCTAAAACTTAACTACAAATAGTCTACTGCTGACCAGAAGCCTTATCTATAATAAAAGCTGATCGACACATATTTTGTATATGTGTTATATATTGCATTCTTACAATAAAGAGAAAAGAAAATGTCATTAAGAAAATCATAAGGAAGAGAAAATACATATATAGTACTGTACTTATTAGAAAAAAATCTGTGTGTAGGAGGACCCATGAAGTTCAAACCCATGTTGCTCAAGGGTCAACTATGCCCGTGGAGAGCTTTTGTTTTGTTTTTAATCTCTGCTTAAAACACCTATTCCAGATGTTCACTCAAAGCAAAGAAAGACAGTATACAAATGTTTTTCAGAGAACTTTGATATGGTCCATAAAGGCTTAACAATCTTCAAATCAATGGCTTTTAATCTTGGATGAATATTACAAGTCATCTGGACATTTGTAAAACATATCAATACCCAGGTCCCACACCAGAGTTCTACTTTTAGACTCATCCTTATCATAGTCCAATTAAATCCGAATACCTGAGAATGGGGCTCAGACATAATTTTTTTTAATTCCTCAATAATTCTTACTGGAGACAAGGTTGAGATTCACAGCTTTAAATAGTAAGGGTCTTAATGGGAGGAGATATTTACATGAGTTTTCAGCAGTTCCTACCAACAATCAAGAATACTATTAGCAAACATTAAATAAGAGAAACATTGGCCAAAAAACAACAAACAAACAAAAAAACACCTCTGGAATCAAGTGCGGAACTAACCAAGGCCATGAGATTAAAGGAAGAAAAAGGAGGAAGGTCCATGAAGTAACTACTTCTAAAGTCAATGATCAATGCTTTACCCTATGGATAAGAGCAAGCTGAGATACCAGCATTCCTTCTGGGGGTACTGGCTTATTACTGGTAGGAATGTAAGAGCGGAATGCCCTTCAGCCTGACACAGAAAACTTAAATTATGTGAAAGAAAAAAAAAATATGTGAAAGAAAGCCTTAGAAAAGGGGGCAGTGGAAAGCACCACACCTGAAGAGCAATCATGGGACTCAGCAATGAACCAGTCCTTGTGCAGCCTGCAGCACTCTGGCTCTAAGTCATCTCCCTGGCCCAGAAAATCTCAAGTTCCCAAACTGAAGGGAATTCTAATTGCTAGTAATCCCAAGGTAGCTGACACAGGTAAACACAGGAAAATCCTCCCTGGAGGAAAGTAATAACGTCTAAGGCTTCAAATTAGCTCTATAAATAATTTCTTAACTACAAAGCCCAACATATAATCAAAGGAGATGAGACCACTCTGTAAGACCCAACAGGGGATGAAAATAAGCACAAAAAAAACCCCATTCTCAGGGATTCTGAGGACTCCAGATATTGGAATTGTCTATCAGTGATGATGAACAAATTAGGCTTATGTTCCAGGAGATTTTTTTTTTCAAAGATTTTATTTATCTACTTATTCATCAGAGAGAGAAAGCAAGAGTGCGAGAGCACAAGTGCACAAGCAGGCAGAATGGCAGGCAGATGCAGAGAGGGAAGCAGGCTCCCCGCCAAGCAAGGAGCCCAACGCAGGACCTGATCCCAGGACCCCAGGACCATGACCCGAGCCAAAGGCAGCGGTCCAACCAAACCACCCAGGTGCTCCTGTTCAAGGAGTTTTTTTTTAAAAAAGAGTAGAAAAGGGATGCCTGGGTGGCTCAGTTGGTTAAGTATCTGCCTTCAGCTTAGGCCATGATCCCCAGGTCCTGGGATCGAGTCCCACATCCAGCTCGCTGCCCAGCAGGGAGTCTGCTTTTCCCTCTGTTTCTTCCCTCACTCCCCTGCTCACGCTCTCTCTCACTCTCTCTCTCAAATAAATAAAATCTTAAAAACAAACAAACACGTAAGCAGACTTCAAAAAGAAACAACCAAAAATTCTACAGTGGAAAAACAGAGTACCTAAAGAAGTCAACCAATGAGATGAACAGAAAATTAGATACATCTGAAGAACTTTACTGAACTAAAATACCGAAATAAACTATGGTAAAAGCAGAATGAAAAAGTAACAAAGTACATAAAAGGCAGAGAAAATAATGAGATATTCTAATATACATTTAAGAGGAATGCACAGGAATAAAAAGAAAATGTGTGGCAGAGACAATATTTGAAGAGATCATGGCTATGTATATTCCAAAAGTATGTCAGTCCACATATCCCAGGAGCCCAATAAATAGAAAGGAAAATAAAGACCTACATTTAAGAAAAAAATAAAAGGTTTTTTTCAGTTAAAAAAAAAAAATCCCAGAAATAGTACAAGTAGAAAGTAAGACCAAATACAAAGGGCAGTCCTGGGACATCTACGGAATGAAAACAAATCAGGCTGGGGTATACGGATGCAGAAAAGGGAGAGAGGAAAAGAAGGGAGGGGAAGGGATGGGAAATTAGGGGTAAGAATAGAAATCTGTATAAATTCCAGAAATGAAAAAAAACTTAAGTCCCATCATCTTAGTTCCAGACAATTACACAGGAAAGAAGAAAGAATTAAAAATCCCAAATTAGGGACGCCTGGGTGGCTCAGTTGGTTAAGCAGCTGCCTTCGGCTCAGGTCGTGATCCCAGCGTCCTGGGATCAAGTCCCACATCGGGCTCCTTGCTCCGCAGGGAGCCTGCTTCTCCCTCTGACTCTGCCTTCCATTCTGTCAGCCTGTGCTCGCTCTCGCTCTCTCTCTCTCTGACAAATAAATAAATAAAATCTTTTAAAAAAAAAAATCCCAAATTAAACCAAATACCCCAAAACACACAAGATATGGTATGAGATCTATGGTCCATAAATCTTCACCCTCAACCCTAGCACCACAGTATTTTTGATAAAAATCTGAACACAAACATAATTCATCTTCAGAGAAAATATTTTAAAAGTTCATCTGGAAACTTGGCTATTCAGATCTTAAAACATATTTTACCAAAGAAGTTATAACTGATGAATAGAGATCAGATTCCCAGGCAATTCCACAAAAACATACTTCACCTAAGAATTACAGGCTGCAATGACAGTGACACAGTCTTTTATTTTTATTTTATTTTATTTTATTTTTTTAAGTCTAAGAGAAAATGTTTGAGAGTTTCAGTGTCAGAAAACCTTTTCCTCAGTTGCCAGGTACCAAGACATGCTTATATAGCATCAGAAACCCTACCACCTGGTCTAGGGAATGGGTATAGACTATGTAGGTTCTGGTAGTACCCAAAAGTATTTGCCCTGCTTTTGGAGTAAGACAATGTTAAGCAGTTGGAGAAGAGAAGTCTATAATCATGAAGGGTAGTGAAATGATGAGGTCATGGGGTAAATGAGGAGGAAAAGCTGAAAAAATAGGTTGTATGGTTTTTCCAAAAAGAATTGAGAAATACATGTTCCTACCTAAATGATACACATATGTCAAAAAATCGTATGTTTGGAACAATATTACTTACATGGAATTAGTACAAAGAATTTGACGAAAGTATCTTTATTCCATTCTTTCAGCAAAAAATCCAATTTTCTACCCTACTTAGCTGAATGGTACTAATGATTTCATATTACTATCTCAAAATAAATAATAGAGAATAATATTAGTTTACAACTCTTATTTTCAACAGGGTTGAAATTAAATTCCCAAATATATGATTTTTAACATCTTAAATCTTAAAACCTAGCAGCATGAAGTCTTGTTTTTCAAACAAATCAAAGATACTCGGGAGCCTGGGTGGCTCAGTGGGTTAAGCCGCTGCCTTCGGCTCAGGTCATGATCTCAGGGTCCTGGGATCGAGTCCCGCATCGGGCTCTCTGCTCAGCGGGGAGCCTGCTTCCTCCTCTCTCTCTCTGCCTGCCTCTCTGCCTACTTGTAATCTCTCTCTGCTAAATAAATAAATAAATATTAAAAAAAAAAAGATACTTAAACAGTTCACAGAAATAAAGGTTAGAAGAACCCTTGTGTTTCAAAGATTAAAGACACAAGTGATTCAATGGTGACCTAAGCCAAAACCACATAAACACATTCATTTGTTTTTGCCAGAACTTCAAGAATATTGGTACCAAATATATATATATGCTTTGGATATCATGCCAAACGTATATCTGAATAAATAAGTCTCCAGAGAAAGAGAGTGAAGTGGTCCCCTATTAGTTAACTAGTTAATAGGACACTTTAAAAAACTACATATCCTAAAATTTGTTCACAGACTACATAAAGAAATATAATTAATAAACTTAGCAAGTAACTCAAGTGTTAGCTGCTTTTGTTTGTATTGTGTACCCAAGATCCCTAATAGTTTAAAAAAAAAATCAAGAGAATCAATTAAATTCCTAGTAATATGCTCGAAAATAAGGCAATAGAATTTACTATGCTCTTCCTTTCATAAAGAAAATAAAGGTCCTTGTTGAAATAATTCTCTTGTACACTAGAGTGAATTTAAATCCCTAAAGAATGGAATACGTTCCACTATTTTAAAAATAATCCAAATTAAAATTCAGTAAGAGATATTTATACCACAGGTTAAAATGTAAAAAACAAAAGCTGTACCAACAGTATTGTTAACAAAATAGTTAATGGACAGGAAATATTACTTAAGATGATTACAAATGTATTTAACAAAAGATTTTATTTAAGAAGTCCATTAAAAAGATATACTTCCCATCAGGTTTCTAATCCAACTGAGAAATAATATTAGTAAGAATTTCCCCCCATACTCATTAGCATGAGTATCTTCCAGTGGCTACATCCAGGCAGAAGTCTATGGGATCAGTCCAAGATAGAAGTAAGTTAAAATTCAGAATCTAAAAGCTAAAAGGCAAATGATAACACAAAATACACCCAAAACTCTCTTTTGGTATTAGTAGATATCATACAGACCTTACATTTTATCCACTTATTCCTATCATATCCTTGTCTACACTACACGTTCTCCTAAATAAAGTAGAAAAATAGTCCTATATTCCTCACTTAAATGCTGTTTTTAAAAATTTATTATGATATCTAAAAGTCTAAGGATTATTTCTAAGCAGTTCAAGCCCCAAAGTATATCAAGGGCCATCTTCTCCACTAGTTAGATTTTAATCACTGGCTGGATATTTTAAACACCTAAGGGGTTAAAAAACAAAATACAACAAAATTCCCAGCCCCGCCCCAAGCCCCCCAGACCAATTAGATCAGAATCTCCAAAAGTGGACCCCAGACACTGGCAGTTCCTTTAAAACTTCCCAAAGTGATTTTAATGTGCAGTTAGGCTTGAGAATCACTAGTCCATACAAGATATTGCTAAAATTCTAAGGATTAAAAACTAAAATATACTCAATAGCACCCTAATACCATAGCCAGAAGAGGGCAGCAAGGAACTATCATGGAAAGTCCCATTAGGAAAAATAAGGTAAGAAGCTGTCCTCAGGGAAAGAAGACCACATGGAAATTCAAGTGCTCTGGGAGAAATGTCACACCTCAGCTGGGAACTAAAGAATGGTAAGGAACCAAGAGATAAGCCAGCAAACAGAAGGAGTTGAAGGAAGAAGAGAGAACAAGGAAATGTCAAAAGAAGTTGCCTGACACAAAAAAAGACCACCTAATGGACAGAGAAAGTTTAGATTCACTAGCAAGCACAAGGTAATTCTCCAAAATATGACAGAGGCTAGAACAGTTTCTTGAAGCCTCCATCTTCAACAATAACAGTCCCAGAGGAACTAGAAAAATAGTATGACTCTTGGCAAGTGGCTTTGGAATTCACAAAAGTTAGAGTAACTTTAGCATAAAACAGGTAGCTTTAAAAAATTTTAGGCAACATAATATAAAGGACTAATAGGAAATGTTGGGAGTATTCCATAATAAAGAACGTATTCTCATCTTAAAATTGAAACTACAGAACATTTAGCAACAAGTATTAAAACTTCATATGCTCTTCCATAGGATGCTTGAAAAAAACAATTGACATTCCAATTCAGACACCTATAATTATTTATGCCCTATATAGATTTTGGAAAAAAACCCTCTCATTTTAAAAACTAATCCTTTTCGTGGCCATTAGGAAACTCAGAGCTCTTCAGAAACTTTTTTCTGAGTCTTTGAAGGCTGCACGTTATGGCATACATTTTTTTATATTAACATTATCCTTAGAACTATTATCTTCCTTTTGTTCACTTTCTAGTCATCCTAATTTCCTTAGCTATTTACTCTACCTTACTGTATCAGTGAAAAATGAATACAATCTTTTTTGAAATGAGACTCTGATTAAGGGAATCAATTAAAATGTGATCCAGACTCATCTAAGCTTTGCTGCTGGATCACTTAGTACTTTATAAGACCTATCAAGACTACTACAAATCCATGACACTCACAAGCAGCCCAGGTGTGAGTTTACCAGTACAAATCCATCTTGACGATCAGAAGAACTGCCCTAAGCATATGGGATTATCATTCTTTATAAATGAAGACACAATATATCTATTACTACCAATATCCCTGCCTACTAAAAACAATAAATTAAACAAAAGAATTATGCCTTTAACATCCAAAGACTGGCACTGAATCAACAGTTACCTGTTCATTATTTTTAAAATACAAATAAAACTACTGAAGAGTATTTTGAAAGGTATTTTAGCTTTGAGATTTAAATTTTTGACAATTTTTCTCACTTTTTGATAGAAACTGAAACTGGCATTCAAAATTTCTTCAGACTCTTTGATTTAAGCTAAAACGTTAGCCTCTACCCTCATTCAAAAAAAAAAAAAAAAAAAACCAGCAAAACCACTTGTTCCTATACTGCCATCATTAGCTAGGGGCTGGGGAGCAGAGGAGAATCAGAACCTTGGAAGAAAATCAATGATCAGATTTTCACTTGTAATCACAAACGCTTAGCTGACCACTGCATCCAGGTGAGTTTCATAGCCTAACCAACCATCTGTGTGCAAATTTCATATTTTATAATTGTATAAACTCAGATTTTATTATCTTAAAATTACTTCATGTGTAGCCTCAACTCTATGCTGTGGCTCTTTAAAATGTGTACTGTTCATTTACTACTTTTATGACATGCTGAATTTTGTTTAAATTTCCTGGGAATAAAGATGATGCTTAATTCATCTTTGTACCTCTCAATATTTAGCACAATGCTACTGATGACAGTAAATATAGTCCCAATAAGATCTTTTTCCTCGTTACTTTTTCATTATTACACATAGATCTTACATACATTATACTGCATAAAACTAAATGTACAGAATAATTATAGCAGAATTATTAATAATTCCCCAAAGGTAGAAACCCAGACATTCTTCAAGGAATAAATAAATGAATAAGTCATGGCATATATATATATATAATGGAATATTATTCAGTCATAAAAGGGAATGAAGTGTTGCTACATGACACAACTTGAATGAATCTCAAAAACATTACGCTAAGTTAAAGTGAGACAAAAAGGTCACATATGGTATGATTCCTTCACATAACATATTCAGTATGGGCAAATCCATGGAGACAAAAACCAGATTCAAGATTACAAGGGGATTGGAGGATAGACATTACTGAACTTCCAGATAAAGCTACAATAATCAAGACAGTGTGGTGTTGGTGAAAGAACAGACAAGATCAATGAAACAAAAGAGCCCAGAAATAGACCACATAAATAGTCAACTAATCTTCGATAAAGGAACCACAATGCGAAAAGCACAGTCTTTTCAACAAATGGTGCTGGAGCAATAGGACATTCTCATGTAAAAAAAGAATTTAAACACAGATCTTACATCTTTTACAAAAATTACCATAAAGTTGATCATAGACCTAAAAGTAAAACACAAACTCACAAAACTCAGGGTGCCTGGCTAGCTCAGTCAGAAGAACACATACTCTTGATCTCAGGGCCATGAGTTCAAGTCACACCTTGGTGTAGACATTATTTGAATAAATAAAACTTAAACACACACACACACACACAGGAAACTATAAAACTCCTAGAAGAAAATCTAGATGACCATAGGTTTTGAGATGACTTTCTAGACACATTTCATTGTTAAATACATTTTTATTGTCCAAAGATTCAGGGATGAGGACTCCTATTTTACAGTTTCTGAATATATTCCCTAATTCCTTATATTCAACTAGCAAGGCTCTCTGGGAAACTAATAAGACAACAATACTCAAAGTCCGAACAGAGAAAATCATGAAGCAATATAAACCTTTCTAAATGCAGGATAATTTACAATGGAGATGTATCAAGCACCATAAAGTGAGCTGGTATTTTTCCTGGTGGGGAAATCTTTTTAATGGCACCATTTAAGAATCTGCCAATCCTTCCACATAGACTAGGTTTTTCTGTAAGAAAATCACAAGACAGCAAAGCAAAAAGTCAGATCTTACAAAGTGAAGTAAAGACATCACAAGGAGATAATCTGAAGGAAAAAAAAAAAAATTCCTTCCACCATTAGTTCCTTTTGTCAGGTTTGCAAAGCCCCAAACCAGAGTTTCATGGGAGTACTACTGATATTTTTCTGTAACCACAGTGGCCAACTGGGAATACTATTTGAAACTATCTTCCAGCTGAAAATATCTAGGCCACACTACGTTTTAAAAAATTTTTAAGAACTTGACTGATTCCTTTTCAGCACTGTAACAGACATAGAATTACTCCTTCAGAAAAATCTTGGCTTTACCTGCAGGTTCTCTATTGGCCTACTTTCCTCTGAATGTGGGACAATCTTGAATTCAAAAAGAAATTTTTTTAAATCCTGAATTTTCAGAAAAAGAAACTGTTAGATAACAGAAAATATGTACTGGTATCTGCCCCCCCCCCCCCCGCCCCGTTCCTGGCACAGAGCTCCCAAATCCCTTATAATTTCCTGGGTGATAAAAGTGTCTTTTGTTCTAATGTGGTGGCTGTGGGTGGGCTGCTAGATAAAATACAGGTGTAACTGGGCTGCCCTTAACCTGTGGGATTTGATGCTATCTCTAGGAAGATAGTGTCAGAATTGAGTTAAATTGTAGAAGATCCATCTGGTGTCAGAGAGAAATTTCTATTGTGGGGAAAAAAAACCTACACACATTTGGTGACCAAAAATATGAATTCCATGTAAGTAGTAAAGAAGACAGAGGGAAAGCAGACCTGGTAGGGAAGAACTGAATTTTTTCTCTACACAGAAGTGGAATAGAGAGTTTTTCTTTTACATAAATTGTCACTTGAATGTTTACCCCTTAAAGCAATAAATACACACCTAGTGTGTATTACCTAGTTGATAACCCAAACTGTCATTCAAGCTTTTTCCTTGCCCAATTCTTATCAACAAAGAGATTTAAAGAAAATTATATATATATATATGTATTATACATCAATATGTATATAAACATATACTTACACATAATTTATAAATATGTGTGTACATATACATAGATACAGAAGGACAGAAAGAGAACTTTTATCTGAAGGATACAGATTAACCACTTCTTGATATACTCTGGGTTTTATTTTTGGATCAAGATTACTTATTTAGAGGGCGCCTGGGTGGCTCAGTGGGTTAAGCCGCTGCCTTCGGCTCAGGTCATGATCTCAGGGTACTGGGATCGAGTCCCACATCGGGCTCTCTGCTCAGCAGGGGGCCTGCTTCCCTTCCTCTCTCTCTGCCTGCCTCTCTGCCTACTTGTGATCTCTCTCTCTCTGTCAAATAAATAAATAAATAAAATCTTTAAAAAAAAATTACTTATTTAGATTCCCTACCCCCCACCTCCAGTAAAAATTATACCTCAGCATCATGACCTCAGTTTTCATTTAGGACACAGAAAGAAAACAGCTTTGTGAAACCCACTACATCATTCAGTACTCCCTACATGAAGCCCCATTCAAGAACCTTCTTTCAGAAATATGTGCTAGGAAAGTTTTTGTCCCCTCCAAGGAACAAGTGTGTTTTATTTTTTATTTTATTTTATTTTTGACTTCAGACAGAAGGAAACTCTCAGAGCCAAATTCTCAGATCAAATTCATCAAGCTGTACACTTAGATTTATACATTATAACTCAAAAAAATTTTTTTTCATGGCAAACTAAGAAATGATTACGGACTCTAAGACAGCATGTGTGTTCTAATTGTTCCTGTAGTCTCGACTTTCTACTCTAATTTACATTTAAGCTTGATGCTGAAACTGTATTCCTTTTCCATCTCTTTTATTTTCCTTTGATACAGAAGTAACCTGGAAGAGTCCTACAACATACATGAGAAGCAGAAGAGAACAGACTAGAGCTATGACATAGCCAATCCTGACCAGTGAATTATCAATCTCCTAGAGAAGAGGAATAAAATTCATACCAATTGCTTATAGCATATGGGCTATTTAAAACTAGTTGAATAGTGTATAATTAAATAATTTGGTAAATCTATTAATATTATGTATTAAATCTATTAATATCAGGTTATTCTCAAAAGTCTTTTTATCTTAAAATCCAAATTCAAGAATCTCAAGCAGGTATTATTTATAATAAATATCTGAATCAAAGTGGGCAATGCTAAAAGTTGAGACACCAACAGCATGCTAGCAGTAAGTGCTATTAAAATAATTTATATGCAAAAGGCACCTGGGTGGCTCAGTTCATTAAACAACCAACTCTTGGTTTCAGATCAGGTCACAATCTCATGGTTGTGAAATGGAGCCCCACTTCGGGCTCTGCACTGAGTGCAGTGTCTGCTTGAGATTCTCTCACTCCCTCCACCTCCCTCTGCCCCTCTAACTAGATAGACAGATAGATAGATAAATTTATATGTGAGTACTTCTCAAATGCATTCCAATTTGCCAAAAAGGAAAGAACAAATCTAAATAATCTACCGTCAAATTACAGCTGAAACAAATACTGGTGTCTGGCTGGCTCAGTCAGTGCAGCATGCAACTCTCCATCTCAGGGTTGTGGGTTCAAGCCCCACCCTGGATATAAAGATTAAAAACACAATCTTTAACAAAAAAAAAAAAAAAAGAAAGAAAGAAAGAAAGAAAAAAGATATAAACTATTAAAAAATGCTTTAACTTGTGTTGTTTCCTTGCCCGAAATGCCTATCTTCCTATCATGAGGTTACAACTCCTGAACAGAGAGGTTCAGCTCAGTATCACCTTTTATTATCACTTGCATGTTGTACCTTTTCTCTTTAAAAGGCTATGCAAACTTGACAAATCTATTTCATTGCAATCACATAGCAGGAAAGATGGGGTAGGGGCGGCATTTCCTGGAATTGTCTGCTAAGCAAACAAAACAAGACTTTTCTCTTACTCCAACTTATTATTATGAAAAAATTCAAACTTAAAATAAGTTGTAAGAAAGTACACTGAACACCCTTATGTCCTCCCAATCATTAAGTTTTATAAAGGGGTTAAAACTGGTTTTAAAACTGGTTCTTGAGGAGGATAAAAAACAAATCTGAGACATTACAAGAAGATTGTGAAACCAAGACTGACCAACTATTAACATTTTGCCAATTTGTTTTCACTTTACTTACGCGCACGCACACACACACACACACTTTTTTTTTGGTTGAACCATTTAAAAGTTACCTGCTGCATCATGAACTTCATTCTTAAAAATGTCAATAAATATCCTCAGAACATGAATATTTTCCTCTAAAATCAATATAATTATTACACGCAGAAAAATCTACGATGATGAGGATTTACTACCCATTCTCAAATTTCTCTAATCACTCTAAAAATGGCCTTTATATCTGTTTGACCCTCCAATCCAAGACACAATGAAGGATCCAGCACACAGTTAACTGCCATGTCTCTAGTCTCCTTTAATTTACTTGTTTCGTATTTCATGATACCAATATTTCTGAAGCATGTAAGCCAAATTTTTGTAGATTTCCTATTTGTACTTGATGTTTTTTCATTAAACTATAATTTTAACAAGATAGCATAAGTACTACATAAGTGAAGTTGCATTCTTCTTGGTGCATCACATCAACAAACATTTAATATCAGTTCATCTTATAATGTTGTCTGATCACCTACATAAAAACTACTAAGATTTCTCCATACCCTATCCCATTAATCCTTCCATTCAATGATTTCAGCATCTTATCACAATCAAATGTTTCTGTGGTGCTTATTCCACTTACAGATTTTCTATTTCTGTAATTCTTTCTACAGTTAGTAGTTGGTTTAAAAAAAGAGCAATGGCCCATATCCAACTATGGACCTAAAGGTCTGGTATTCTGACAGCCAAGGGAAAATTAAATGAAGCGATTTAGGGGTCTCCTGAAGAGCATCTCTGCATCTTACTATCTTTTATATGGGATTCTGCTTAAAGTTTCATGATTAAAGGGATCTACTAATTGGGAGAAAAATACTAAAAACCACTAGCTTAGAATAGCACTGTCCAATTCAACCTTCTGCAGTGATGAATACATTCTACACCATCAGTGGTGGCTACTGGCCACATGCATCCATCAAGCACTTGAAATGTGGCTGGTAGGACCTACGAACAGAAATTTTAATTTAAATTAACCACTTAAGTGCAAATATACGTACATAAAAAAACAGATTTAAAAAATAATAAGATGGTAAAAGAAGTAATAATTATCACTTGAGAACTTTCTAAATGCCACATTTTACATAAGGTGCTCTACAGGTATTCTTCATTTAATCTTTACTATGAACCTCTAATCAAAAGTATATCATTTGAGGGGAAAAAAAGTATACCATTTTGAGAACTGTTTCATAATGAAATTACCCATGTAATTAGAGTGTAGTTCTCTGGAACAAAATGCATTTAGAAAGAGTAGGGCCCATTAAACTGTTAATTGGATCTGTATTTTAATATGCTAAAATTTTTAATACAAAAGTAAAAGATTAGTTGGAGGAAATCAACTCTAATTGCTAGTTTTTAAAAAATTAACACCTCTACTATTCTGATGTTTTAAAAAAATGGCAGAGTTTAATTTCTAATGTGATTGAAATCTTAAGACTATGGACCATATTGTGCCTAGAGGAAGTGATAAGTTTTTCAAATGTAAAACAACCCGTGATTTCAGTCTATAAGCAAATATAGAGGTCTGAATAATGAAGCTATATTGAAAATTTCATTACTGACAGAGTAATGAAACTATGAAACTATGGTTTAAACAGCAAGATCACAAGTGGTCTCCTTCTAACACTGATGTCTTTTATACGTGTAAGATATACAGTGAAATATTTTCCCCGTCCTCCTCCCCCCTCAAAAGAGAGATCTGGAAAGTCTGCTTGGAAGCTTTCATATATGATAAACACAACCACAGAGATCCATAAAATCAGAACTTCAGTCCCTGATATAATACAATTTGCAAAAACCTCAACAGTTTACATTTAGAACTTTAGCTTAAAAGTGTTCTTCTATCAGTATCATGAAGTACTTAAAATTCTACATTCTTTATCTCTTTTGGACCTTCAACATATACTGCTCTTCTTCTTGGGACACCCTTTGCTGTGGGATCCCATCTTCTCCAAACTCTGTATATATGCTGCTCACTTGCCCAGGAATACCCTTTTAACCTTTAGCCTACCCTCTCTCCTTCCCTCAATCTACATAGGTTGGTGTGGGGGATGAAATAAAAATTAAAATGTCTGGCATATATCAACTCTGAAGAAAGGGCAATCTTTCCTATCTCTACATAAGCTAGCACACAGGACCTAGTCCATGACAGGCATATTCTAAGCACCTGCTGAAAAGGAAAAATGTTTTGAGGTGAAAAGAGGGAAGGGAATTAAAGGGATAGGGTATGTTCTTTCAGCATACAAGAATCTGAATATCTTTTGTTTGTTTGTTTGTTTTTGTTTTGTTTTGTTTTTTTAGCATACAAGAATCTGAATATCTTAAGAGAAAATTCAGTTAAACAGGACAACCTTCAAGAAAACTAAGCAAGTTCATTTTCACATTACTATACACGCAGGGGTATGTAATATGCAAACAGAAGTTTTTTTCTTGAAATAAAAAAGTACAGAGAGGTCATACTCCTGACACCCTGTTTACTTTTGAACATATTTTGCTCATATTGAGACTAAACAATGGCCTAGTTTGTCTAAGATACTATGATGCCTGTTGGGAGACAGTTTTCCACTGGTTTATCCCATTTCTGCACACCCTCTGAGCTGCCACATATTGCTCGTTGGTCCAGACGGCTTTTTTAAAGGCAGCTATAAAGCAACAGCCTTGGAAGACAGGGATAATGTCTCCTTCTGCATCAAGAATTTGGGCTCTCTAAACCCAGGGCTGCTCTCCAGTAATGCACCTCATTGGGTGTGTAGCTGTCATCCAAGCCACTTCATGGGGCTTCTCAGCCCATCATACACTATGTGGCACTCATACACTGATACTCAAGTCTTCTTACCAGCATCCAGGAAGCTATGGCAGTCTCACTGACCAATTTAAAATAAAATCTCAAAATTTACCTATCCAGAAAAGTAATCATGTGGAAGAATCATAGGTCTCACAAATTTTTTTTTCTTACTTAACAGTTTTTCAGAACATATATGGGTCTCTTTCATGAACACTGGAAAGGATACCTTCATGGTATCCATCAGCAATAGTCATTAGGTTATTAAGTTACGTGTTTTCAGGGGCGCCTGGGCGGCTCAGTGGGTTAAAGACTCTGCCTTCGTCTCAGGTCATGATCCCAGCGTCCTGGGATCAAGCCCCGCATTGGGCTCTCTGCTCAGCGGTGAGTCTGCTTCCTGCCCCCTCTCTCTGCCTGCCTCTCTGCCTACTTGTGATCTCTGTCAAATAAATAAGTAAAATCTTAAAAAAAAAGCTTCATGTTTTCAGACATCTATTTCAAAACACAAGAATTTTTTGCATGCTTTCTAGGCACAGGGCCTATGCTTCCTGATTAAAGATGCTCTCAATGTGATGGGCTCTTTTCATCAAAAGAGGGTCAGTATACGTTATTTTCCTCAAAGAGGGGTCAGTATCTGTATTTTGTGAAAGATTCCTAGAAGATTCTAACATACAACCACATGTATCTCATCCAGCTAAGACCCTCGCTTTAGAAGTTCCACCTCATAACCATTAAGAGACTGACCGTTACAGTAGTGGTCTACATGTATTAAATGGGGTAGCGGGGTGATGGACATTGGGGAGGTTAAGTGTATAGTTAGAAATTTAAAAAAAAAAAAAAAAAAAGAGGAGAGCTGCACTAGGGTAGTGCCGTTTGGTGGAAAGTGTTCTAGCTCTAGGGGCACTTGGGTGGTTCATTGGTTAAGCCTCTGCCTTCGGGTCAGGTCATGATCTCAGGGTCCTGGGATCGAGCCCCTCATCGGGCTCTCTGCTCAGCAGGATGCCTGCTTTCCCCTCTCTCTGCCTGCCTCTCTGCCTACTTGTGATTTCTCTCTCTGTCAAATAAATAAATTAAATCTTAAAAAAAAAAAGTTCTAGCTCTAACAGCCATAAGTAAGTAAGTAGCTGCAGCCACATCACCTAATTTCTTGCTTCATTTGCCTCACCTATATGGAAAAGACTTTAGTGGACAATTATTAAGATCCCTTTAACTCCAAATTTCTCTAATTCTCATGCTATCAGTTACTAAAACTGCTGTGGTTCAATGGAAGACATTCATTCACCTACTACAACAATAACAAAAATACTTCTGTTTAACATTCTTTTAAAATATAAAGAATGCCACTTCAGGGTTAGAAAAAAATTAAAACAAATACATACGAATCAGCTTCTAAATTCAAGGAGCCAGAAAGTACATAGCCACATTATTAGTAAAACCAGATGCTTCTGGCCCAGACCTAAACTTTCAAATACTTAGAGTGATGAGCATCTCTGTGAACATATAGGTTGGAACATCTGTCCCAGAGGCCTCCTATTATTTTAAAGCGCCTTATATATCAAGAGGTTATTTGTTATCCAAAATAAATACAGTCTTCTTGGGGGGGGGCCATTGGTTCATGATCCTGTACTAGTGGATTTATACTCAAAGTTCTTTCAGAAGAACATAGCATGGCACATTAATAATCATGGCTCCTCACTCAGTCCAGTATGACAGTAATTGCCTAGTCTATGAGAACAAAGTTCAGGACCATTACAGATTTCTTATATAAAATCTACAGGTCAGTACAAAGTAATTTTAGTTAGCTAGCAAGGCCTGTGATAGACACATACCTTAAGAGAGATGTGTATTCAAATCCCAACTTAACTCTTTTGAGTCTTATCAACCTAGTTAACCTAAGCCCCAGTTTTCAGAGGATACTATGAGCTACATAGGAATGCTATTTGTAAAAATTAAATGAGATTACTTCATAGGGGCTTGACAAAGACTTGGATACACAGTAGGTAGTCAATAATTGATAGGTAATACTACTAAATGACCCGGAACTCACTGAGTCCCACAATCTTTTGCCTCTCTTCCCAATGGTATCACCTCCAATAACCTAACGATATTGTAAATTTTTACCACAACATATCACATCTGATATGTTGAATAAACTATATGTGCTTCCATTTTCATGCTTTTGATCATGTTATACTCTCTCCCTGAATTTTCCCTGTCAAATTCTTATTCATTCCTAAAATCCTTGATCAAACTCCACTCTCCTTCAAAGGAACTTTAAATAACCTACTCCTTTCAAAGAGTAAGTCAGAATGCTGGTGCTTGCAGCTGGTGCTCAAAAGGAAACAAATTATTAATCCCCAAGAAAATTTAGAAGGCTCTAAGAGAGAACAGGTGCTGCTTTGTAGAAGGAAGAAACTAGCAGCCTGAACATGAGAAATAAGCCAAAGGAATGGATCACTTCGAAGTTAAACTTACAGCAAAAGTGGGGCAAAAATAGCAGAATGCCCAGTACACAGGAAGTTGCTTCAGGACTATTTGAGTTAATGAACATAAGAGGAAAGGCCTGGAAAATTAAAAATTTTGTTTTTCACACTTCTATGCAGATTCAGGAATAAGGATACCTATGTTAGAGAAAAAGGCCCACTACAGCCATTATAGTCTTTAAGCAAATATGCTTTCCACCATTTAAAAAACAAAAAAAACAAACCCTAAGTATCAAGATACCACTGAGAAAAATGTCAATTTTCACTAATGCTTCATTTTTTCAGTTCCCAAGATCAAAAAATTTTATGTAGTTCTGACACTTAACCTTTTCTGATTATACTTGAATTTACTTTCCATTCTACCTCAAAAGTAAATCCTCAAAAGCAGCTACCTGTCCTCAAAACTTTGTTTAGGCTTCCTATCCTCTCTCACAAACATCTTCCATTACCAAAAAATTTTTTTCATAATTTTTTTAGTATTTTCATAAAACCAATCAATAGCCTCTTTCAAAATGTATGATCCCCAAAGGAAATGCACAATACGCTGAATCTTTCAAAATGACTTTTGAAATCCTTGTAAGAAGATTTCAGAAATAAAAATTCTGAATTAATGGGGCGCCTGGGTGGCTCAGTGGGTTAAGCCGCTGCCTTCGGCTCAGGTCATGATCTCAGGGTCCTGGGATCGAGTCCCACATCGGGCTCTCTGCTCAGCGGGGAGCCTGCTTTCTCCTCTCTCTCTGCCTGCCTCTCTACCTGCTTATGATCTCTGTCTGTCAAATAAATAAATAAAATCTTTAAAAAAAAAAAAAAAAAAAAAATTCTGAATTAAAACTTTTTCTTTGGAGACCAGATTCTCCCACTTGCCCAGAAGCTGATCAATAAAGATTAAATTTCTCTTCTTTCTTCAATAAGAACGCAAAGCTCTTTCTTCATAAAGTTAGATACAAAGCTCAGTATCAGACATTTAAGCCTTATTAATATTCAATGATTCTTTTGTAATATTAATACCAAGACTTCACACTAAGTACAAAGTTCTAAATGTCTTATTCTCAATTTCTAGGATCCTTTTAGTTAGATCAATCCCGATCTAAAATCAGTATTTTTTTGTTCAAAATGTATTATTAATATACCTTCAACAAGCCTTTAATATGACATTCTAACATTTAATTTTAGATTGTAAAGGTCATCATAATATTTTAAAGCCAGAAGAAACCTCACACATCTCATGCTTGTTATGAAATGAAAACCTTACAGTAAGCCTATTAGAATAGAGTCCAGGAAGTTTGGTAATTGGGTATACATAAAGGGGAAGAGAGTCAAGGATCACTCTTGGTTTTCAAGTCTAAGAGAGATGGAAATATTAAGGAATCACTCACCAAAGCAGAATTCAAAAGGGAAACTAACTGGGGGCAGGAAGAGTGGAATGCAGCAAAAGTTGTTTTGTTGTTTTAAATAAACGGAGTATAATGCTAACATTATCTTATCAATAAAGAGAAGTATATTTCTTTGAGAGATGGATGGGGGCGGGGGGTAGAGGAGAAGAGGCCATTCACTGCCTCAGCTTGAAGCAGGAAATCTGTCCATCTCTAACACATCCATGGATCCTTTCGCATTACCCACAAAGAGCTAAATTAGTGCACCAGGAAAAGTCCTCCAAAAAGTTGATTTTTTTTAGAAATAATACAAAATATTTCCACTATTTCTGAAATAATTTTACTTATAGTTCTGAACTCTAAAAAGGTTTATCATCTTTGTTTTACCCTCTTCTGAATTACTTCACCCTTTTTCATGTGAACCAAATAGAATAGCATAAAGACTGATCAACAATAACCTATTTCAGAAATGCACTGTAAATTACAGTCTGAATGAATTCTATTCATTATCTAAAATTTAAAGGGATTGATCTCTTATTTGACAGAGATAAAAGAGTTGGCTGGTTTTGGTGATGCTAGCACTATTAATTGTGCCTGCCAACAACCTAGCCCCATAAATACTGAATTCTGTTCATCCAATGATTCCTTGTCAACAAGCCATAATCACATTTCGACACACATTACAAGATTTTAACAAAGTAGAATTAATCCTTTGTGTCCCCTTACAGCCTAGGTTCATAAGCTTTTACAAATTTTTTAACAGTAAAGTCTTTAAACGATCAGTATAGAACATTCAGATTCAGGATGAAAAAAAAAACTACATGCAGAATTGGTTTTATCACTATTAATAACTTCTAAGTGGGGTTTCAAGTTTCTGCTCATAAACAATTTCCCTCCCAAATTTCACTCACTTTATTACTTAAGAAATTGATTTAGTTTAGAAAATACTTCTGAAAATGATAAACTCCACAAAGTGGTTACCTGTGCAGAGGAAAAAGGGAAATGGGTTTAGTTAGAAGTACCAGAAGCTTTGACATATCGGTAATGTTTTAGTATAAATGTGGAAATATCTTAGTTAATAAAGCCAAATGGTGGGTAACCAGGTTATATGGTAAGCATATGACCGGGAGGAAAATTTTATGAATTGCCTTCTCTATCTCTCAACCCACCATTCCTACCCCCAACTGCAGGAAAAACCCTATGGGTAAGAGAAATTCTGGTCAAAAGGAAAGAAGAAATTTGGGGAATGTTATACATTTCATAGGAAGACAAATCTAGACAGTTTACTTAGACAGTTACTAGACATTTAACTTAGAAGAATGATGTCACAGGGGTACCTGGGTGGCTCAGTGGGTTAAATAAACCTCTGCCTTCAGCTCAGGTCAGGATCTCAGGATCCTCAGATCGAGCCCCACATTGGGCTTTCTGCTCAGTGGGGAGCCTGTTCCCCCCCAAATCCGCCTGCCTCTCTTTCTACTTGTGATCTCTGTCTCTGTTAAATAAATCAATAAAATATTAAAAAAAAAGAAGAAGAAAAAGAAGAAGAATGATGTCACAGCACAAGACGAGTAGTAAAGACTCCAGAAAACAGGCAAGCACCAAATACGAATAATAATTTTGCCAAGAATCAATGAGACTTGATCTGTAACCATTCATGGAGATGCTTCTAAAATTATCCTTAATATCATCTTTTTCCAGTTTTATAGATTACATATGTTTAATTCATCTATGAACAGCTTATCTATCTCCCAATGTGTTTTTAATAATCATCTCCCCAAGTTGTATGGGAATACTGGTTTAATTCTCCCACACCCAAACACGCTGAAATAAGATGGTCACCATTCCCCATGTGACATCAGCTACTCTGAACAGAACATTAAATGTCAGTTTAAATCTAACTGACCTTCCTAGCATAGCCTATAGAATTTGGAAACCTATATGAAGTCACCTAAACAAGCTCTTAAATATTAAGTTTTAATAAACAGTAATTATTATTAGAATGATGAATCTATTTTAATAACATTTGCACATACAACTTCAACAATCTGTTCCAATTTTGAAAAATGAGGAAAAAAAGGACTAACACGCACATAGCACATTTACAAAACACCTTGTGAAAACATACTGCTAACAGGAAATGTACTAAGTGGGATTTTATTCATCCCCCTGAATTATGTAAGTTTTGAAATTAACCAAAAAAAAAAAACCAGTATTTCTCTACTTTTCTTTTTCTTATATTTTGAAGGAAGTAATAGCTCACTATGAAAGGCAGTTTAACTGTTAAGCCTTTTAATCTTTTCACCAAATCTGGTAAACCTTCAAAATACAGGTAGCATCAACAATGCTTATTTTAAGTTAACCACAGTAAATTCAAAAACACAATTTAAAATATTCATAATAGTCTTGTAACTATGAGAAGAATTTTTAGGAGTTAATTCTAAAATACATTAGCGTGTCCTCAAAATGAGTTGATTCAGTCTGAGTCTCTAAAACAAAAGCTTTCAACCTTAGTTGCATGTGATTCTCACAGGTAACTGAGGCCCAGACCATTTCCCAAACCAAACAAATCAGTCTTTGGAGGGTGAGACCCAGCCAGCACCATGTTTGTTTCTTCATTTGTTTGTTTAAGCTTCTGAAGTGACTCCAAGAAGTGACTGACGTTGATAACCACCACTCTAGGATTAACAGTGTTAACTTGATTCACTATTCCACAAACAGAAAATGCAAACACATACATGGAGTAAAAAAAAAACTAAGTAGTCTTTATTTGTGTACAACATACAATAACTTTTTTTTTCTTTTAAGATTTTATTTATTTGAGAGAGAGTACATGAGAGAAGAAGGTCAGAGGGAGAAGCAGACTCCCTATGGAGCTGGGAACCCCATTTGGGACTAGATCCTCGGACTCTGGGATCATGACCTGAGCCCAAGGCAGTTGCTTAACTAACTGAGGCACCCAGGCGCCCCCAGTAACATTTTTCCAAGTGATCCTGACATACTGCAGCTCAAATTAATTTTTCCATCACAAAAACAGACTCAGCAAATGGGTAAGAGATAACCCACAGATCCGGGAGGAAAGGAAACACCTTTTACAACTGATTATTGTACAGAACTGCAATTAGTCTGTATCCCGAAATAAGTGTGAGATGAAACATTTATCTTTCCTAAGGACTTACATTTAGCCCTTGTTCTTAACGAAAATAAAAGTCACAAAGGTTAATGATGAAATGGCTTAGCCCTATCGATGAGAAATCACCCAGTCTGAAAGCAAACCTCAAGAAGCCCTCCTACACACTTTATATGGCAAGAAATTTAAATTGAACCTATTTGCATAAACACTTCACAACTTTAAAAAAAAAAACACTTCAGTTTTACATATGCTCAAGGACTAATTAGTATTCAGAATGAAAGATCATAGAGAAACTAAAATCCAATCTCTCCCTTAAAGGAAGATTCTTCTACCAGCTCAATTATGTACTGTTGTCTTTTTTTCCAAAACAGCTTTTACTGTATCCTAATAGTAGTTTGCATTTTACTGCTTTAACATTTCTTAGGATCTCTAAAAATCAATTAATCTACCCAACATTTCTCTGAGGTGGATACTAATCAGTTAACCACAAATTATTCTCAAGTCCTTATTTTTTTTCCCAACTCCTTATTTCTATGGCTGAGAAAAACTTACTCATAAGCACTTACTGATCTGAGCCAAAGGTGAATGATACAAAAGAAGAAATACCTGAACACTTGCCAAGGTTCACATTTTTGTTTTTGCTTTTCTACTAATCCTCACCACCTCAGCCAATAAAAGGAAGTTGTTATGTGAACATTTATCCCACTGTTGTTCATAACTGGGCTATCACAAAAGCTACATAGGGAGTCCTTGCCTTCCAAAAAAAAAAAAAAAAAAAAACACGCTGTCCAAAAAACTGAGTATAAAGAACTCAACTGGAAAGAGAATGAAAAAGCTTAAAAGAGAAATGGGGAGGAGAAATTGTTCACAGCAACTTAATTGAAAGTGATTGATATCTGTACTGGGAAAGAAGATTCTAATTTAAAAAATTAAGCAATGGTGGTAGAAAATACCCCTAATGCCAAACAGAAAAGTCTATGTACAAGTTAATTTCAAAATTTCAAGCTGTTTACCCCTAAAAAGACCACCTACCTTCTCATTAACTTACTAAAGAACTTCTGGGAAAAAAAAAAAAAAAAAAAAAAAAAAAAGAAAGCTGTATAGTCCATCTTCAAACATAAAACAGAATATACTTTATAAACCCTGTTCTACCAATGCACCTTTTCTTTGACTGGAAGAAATCAACATACAATCTTTATCTTTTCTTCCAGAGGATTTCAGAAAATTGATGTTACAGTAACAGCTCAGTGAAAAGAATGCAAGCTAAAAACATTTAACAAGTGATCTAGTTAGACATCAGAGAATAACTACTGTGTACACATGTAACTAAAGTCAATGACAAAATAAAATTCATTTTAAAGGATTAATTTATTACAGTTATGATATGTAAGCACAAGTATGTTTTACCAGCTTTTACCTAAGTTACTGAAATAAGTATAAGACAGGTGGAAGTGGAGGAACCAATGAATGTCAATACAAAAGATAAAGGTGCCCAAAGAAAACAATATAGGTACACTAGAACTAGCTCAAGTTTGAAAGAGACATATACATACAAGATAGAAAGAAACGTACAGGATTTTAAAAATTATTAAAGACTGAAGCTAGAATAAAAAATTAACTCTTTTCCCACAAATAACATACTAAAGAAGTCAGAGAAGAAAGCATTCCTCAATGAGAAGGAAACTGAGTAAAATGTCGTTGAAGGCTCATCTGAAATAAAACAGTCCATTATTTTGTGATTCCTTAATGCTAAGTCACAGCAAAACTCTGAAATCTTAAAGTCATCAGAAATAAGAATGCATACTAAACTTAAACTGCAGGGGAGTTAACATTTGATGTTCCTGAAAAAGTTAATGCTCTCTATAATTAAGTATAAAATATTAATTTCTCTGTACTCCCACAATTAATTCTATATCCATCTAACTGAAGGAATCTTGACATATTTAAATACTCAACAATGGCTATACCTCTAAACAAATACCTGCAGAAGAAAGGGAGGGAGGAAAAGGCTTAGACTTCTATCCTTCAAAGAACATACTTTTTTGTTAAGTATAATTAAACACTGGAATAGTGTTTATTCTGAATTTTATAAAAGTAATTAATTCAGAATACCATTTCCATGGAATAAAATCAAATTCATCTGAATAGCTTAAAATGCATCTTTTGTATTGCTATAAGAGATAACAAAGAAGAATGGTTAAATGCAAAATGAATAAAAATTTTTTAAACTTCAGCTTGAGCCAAACTATGTAACTTTAAGTTAATTTTTAACCTAAACCAATTTACTACTCCCCTGTAAAGAAACAATATTGACACCTGTTTTAGGAGGTTGTGAAGATTAAATGAGATAATTCGAATAATGTGATTAGAATTCCAGAAACACGAAAAAATGCTTATTACATATTAATGATTAATTTTAATACCAAATATTAGAGAAATCAACTAATCACATATATCTACAGCTAATTTTCCTCTTAAATGTGAAGCCCAAGGACAATTACATAAAAATCAGAACAAAATAATTGTAACTTAGAAATCTAGCCAGTGCAATATGACTGGATACAGTAAGAAACAAAAATAACACTTTAGCAAATGAGAAGATTACATTCCTAAAAACCTCAATGAAAGCAACCAAAAAGCTCTTAGAATTCAAATCTGTTAGCAAAGTAGCTTCCTGAAAATTATCATCATTCTCACTCTTGGGTGGGGGGTGTTTGAGGAAGGATGAGAGGGCAGGGAAGAGGTGTGTAGTGTAAGATCAGTTCAAAAACAGCAGATATATATACATATACGTGTGTGTGTGTGTATTGCATGTAAAAAATTATGGAATCCAAAAAGGCCATAGTTAATATTATCATACCAATGTGTCAATTCCCTGGCTTTGATAACTGCATTATAATTTTATAAGATGCCATCATTGGGGGAGGTAGATAACATTAAACAGTACACAGGAAGTCTGTGTACTCTACTTGTGCAACTTCCATGTGCATCTAAAATTATTTCAAAATAAAAAGGTCTTAAAAATGCACAAAATACATCTCACAAGAAACTTGTGTATCTGAAAACAAATTATAAACTTCCAAATGTAAAAGAAAACCTGAATGAACAAAGATAAATATTTCCAGATGGGAAAATACAAACATAACACTATCATTCTAATCATATTATTTATCTCAAGCATTTCAATTATCCTATGCCATTTTTTTTTCAACAAAATAATTCTGTCACAATAATCCTAATGCCTCTTTTTCTTTTTAACAAAATGATTCTGAGGTTCAACTGGAATAACAAACAAGTAAAGCAAAGAATCATGCAGGAAAGATTACCCCTACCAGGTACTAAAGAAAATAATTACGCTATGAGAATTGAAAGCAGAAAACCCTATCATCCAAGAATTGTTAAGTAGTGCAACAAATGGCCCAGATACACACCCTATTCCCTATATCCCTACACACCTAAATTCTAGATAGACTAAAAACATAAAAGTCAAAAAATTAAAGTAACAGAATAAAACTATATGACTACTTACAAAATATCACTAAGGGTGTTTCTGGTTAGATGTGAAAAGAGCTTAGAAGTCATTACTACCATCCTCACAGTAAGAAAAAAGCTGAACAAACTGAAAATCAACAACTCTTGTTAGATCCATCAGAGAACTGAGGACCAGGCAAACTGCTGCCCTGTAGAGAGAGGTGAATACATAGAATCACAGCTTACAGAAACTGTGAGGCCCAGAGGTGGAGTCAGCATCCCTAGGAACAGAAACTACAATTGACGAATCATTCAAAGTTCCCTGTGGACTAACTTGAAAACAACAAATCAGAAAATGGGCAGACTTGGGAGGAGGACTTTTCTAAGTGTTACCTCCAGATGCGTACTATGAAGACCTGAGAAAAACTCCCTCATACTTCTAGAGAGGGATGGGGGAAAGCAACCATTTGAAATAGCCAAAGGCTCTCTCCCTTCTTCATAACAAAGTCCGGCCCTCAAAAGAAACTACTTTGCCATCAAAGGAAACTACTAAAACCTAACCAACCCCGAGTAAAGGAAATACCTAACTTCAATCCTCTCTAGACTTCTAGTGTCACCTAAGTGTTGAGCAGTGAAGGGCAGGGAAACACTCCACAAAGTCAGTGCCAAGAGGCACAGGCTCATTCAACGACTTAGACAGGAAAGATCCTTCAGTTATATAAAAGTTTGTTTTACGAAATGTAATCCTTCCATTCATAATTTTGTCTTGTTTTTCCAACTGGTATATACAACTTTCAGAGTGCTCATATTTGGAAGGCTGGAAGGGCCCAGGCTTTGAAATAGTGTCTTGTTTTTACTCTTCTAGTTTTTAACTAAAGCTATATAAAGCTTGTGGATTAAACAATAAATTTCTAAATTTAAAAAAAAAAAGACTTAGACCCAATTATAGGATAATAGAACACTTCCTTTCCCCTCATACTTACCTACCAACAATAAGGCTCATATCTTAGAGTTACTAGAGAAACCCACAGACAGGAAGGACATTAGAGGAAATTTTTAACCTCTGACACCACCATTCAAATAATCAGTAAATATAGCCTCCTAGACAGATAACATAAAACTTCACACTGAGTTCTATTTACCTGAGTTCTTTTTACTCAGTATGTCACGCCCAGCTATCAAAAAATCACAAGACACACTAAAAGACAAAAAAAAACATGTGAAGAGGCTAAGTAAGCATCAGAATCCAACTCAGATATAACAGGTGGTTTTAGAATTACGACATCTGAGAATTTAATATCTATGACTAAGACTGAGGGCTTCGATGGAAAAAGTGTACACCATGAAGAAACAGGTGGATAATGTAAGCAATGTAAGCAGAGATATGGAAACCCTACAATAAAATCAAAAGGAAATGACAAAAATCAATTAATACTGTAACAGAAATGAATGCCTTTAATGGGTTAACAGACTGGACACAGCCAAGAAAGGAACCAGGAAGCTTTAAGAAATATCAATATGAATTCCCAACCTGAAAAACTAAGAGGAAAAAATCATAAGCAAAAACAAAAACAATATCCAAGAACTGTGGAACGACAGCAAAATGTGTAACATATACACAATAAAAATATCAGAAGAAAGAGGGAAAAAGAAGATGAAATCTGAATAATGGCTGAAAATGTTCAAAATAGATGATACCAAATCACACACCATAAAGCTCAGGGACCATCAAACAGAATACTGAAAAAATCTACACTTAGGCATATCATGTTCAAATACAGAAAAGCAAAGAGAAAATCTTGAAGGAAACCAGAGGAAATAATACCTTATCTAAGAGGAACATCAAGAATTATACCAAAATTCTCTTCAGAAACCATGCAAGCAAGAGACTGAAGTAAAATGTTTTAAAGTGTTGAAAGGAAAAACAAAACAAAACATGAAAACCACATCAACCTAGAATTCTGCATCCAGCAAAATGATTCTTCAAATGTGAAGGACATTATCAAGATTTTCTAAGAGAAACAAAAATTGAGGGAATTTAACAGTAGACTTGCCTATAAGAAAAGTTAAAAGTGCTTCAGAGACAAAAATTATAGATGTTAGAAACTAAGTTTATATAAAGAAATGAAAACGCCTAAATAAATGATAAAACCAGAATACCATTAAAACACATACTCAAAAAAATTGTATTTATATTTATTACATCTTTATTTAAATATACATATACACACATACATATATTTTTTAAAAAGGCAAAACCCCTAAAGGATGAATAATTTTAATTATATATAAAAATCTATGGTATACATAAAAATACCATGAACCAAACTGAAAAGCCAATTACTAGCTACGGAAAATTGTGAAGTTAGTAGTCTTAATACCTTTAAAAAAGAAAGAAAGAAAGAAAGAAAGAAAGAAAGAAAGCAAGCAAGCATTCATAGAATGGGGAGGGAGTAAAAGATGGACCTCTCTGGTGAATCTGGGAGATGGAATTGGGCATGCTTTATTCAGTGTCATATTAGTTCTTTTTCACTTAGAGCCAGTATTTATCTGAAGATACACCCAGTTTTTGCTGTAGACTTAAAGGAAAGCCTACATTCTGGCCCCTATCAAGAGGCCTTCAGTTGTTCAGTGCAGTAAATTACTGGATAAATTGTAATCAGAGATGAAGAGTACTGAGAAGGCCATCGTGGTGACACATCTAAGCTAAACCTTCCAATCCAACTTTATTCAACCAAAATTCTGATCTCCACTTGTAAATTTTGGATCTCCATCTGATTCTCTTATGTGTTTGCTCAAACAGTAGAAAATTTCAGTGGGAGGGGGAGTGGGTAATTATCTGCTCCCCAGACCCAAGCAGTTCTCTCCACATCGACCATGTTTATAATTTCATCTAAATGTTTCACAAACCAAGTATTCACAAGGTATGAAGATGGAAATACATATATGGAAAGATACATGATTTGTTAAAAAAAAAAAAAAAAGAAAAGAAAGAACAATTCTTTAGTATATCAGAGAGCACTTTCCTTCTTGGACTTTGAGTATCATGAGGCATCAGAAAGATGGAATTACACATGAATTTACACTATAAAGCTAATAAAGTTTAAACTTTGGGTTCATACACTGAGCATGGGCCTCTTCCAAAAGCCGTAGGCATGAATTTATATTCATAATTCTGTACTTTTTTTTTTTTTTCTTAAAAAGGACCCCTGAAATTATAAAAGCTAGAGGCCTCATAACACCTGGATTAGCTCTGGATGAAACCTACAAGGGAAAATGATATAAAATCAAATGCATTTGGGATTTTAAATTTCAACCCAACTAAAGAGATTCTGAAACTCATATATTATTATATTTAGAATATTATACTAAATGAAACAAAATCAGTACAAGTGGTTACTTCATAATTTACCATAATGAAAGGCTGAAATCCTATCAAAAGATTCCTATTTCCCCACCTCAGAAAGGGGGCATATTATGCCACTATTATGTTAGCTATTGTGATAACAACCTAGGAACATGTTTATGATTTGATGTTAAATGAAAAGGTAAAATATTATAATCAGTTTTATCTAAGAAACCTATGTGAAAGAAACTTGCAAAAAACGTTAGTATGTGAAACAAACATTACCTTTTCTTTACCCTTTTTCCAAATAATCTATACTTTTATAATTTAAATTTTTAAATTATAATTTTAAGCTATGTCTATAAAGAAATCAAAATGATTTATATAGTTTTAAAACTTCCAAAACCAATTCCACACAGTTCCAAAATATTTTTAGCAACTACATTATTTTTAATGTATAACTTTCTCATGGTGACTATTTTGAAAAATAGTATCATTGTGCATCCTGTTATCTTATAAGCATACCATAACTGCATTACATTCTTCAGAACTATGCTCAGAAGCTTTTAAGGAAGACAGGTTCACCACACTAACTTAATCTAGATTGTCACATTTTTCCTGCCTTCTCTGCCTCCTCTCTTGAAAAGAGCTCCCACTTCTTTGTCTGATAGTGCATGTGCTTTTAGTAACCAGATCTTATTTATCTCCCATTATTAATGCTGTTCTAATACAGAAGGCAAACTATTACTATTAGGAATTACTACTCATTGAATCAGTAATTTTAATTTTATAAATCACAAGTTAATATGTTTGATCATTACCCTAGCCTAAAATAAAACATTATATGACTTTTGTACATCACTTTATTTATTCAGGAATATTTTCAACCCCAGGAAAGATAATTAGATTGCTACTGCCTAGACTATAAAATGAATTAGTATATAATGCCAGTGTATTATACTCCAAACAACCAAAGGAATAGTTAAAAAAAAAATAATAAAGAAAAGAAAAATTAAGGCAACAGCTCTCCTCAAAACTATCTTTAAGCTTTGGCAATTTTAGCCTTTAATATTAATCTAACAATACTTTTAATCATATTTGAAAACTGTAGCTTATCAATGTCAACTTAGTCTGATTTTTCTTAGTTATCATGGCTATATGAGTAAGTTATGAACTTTTTTTAGATTTTCTTAAATTAAAAACCAAATAGAAAGATTACTTACACACCATAATTTTTTTTTTCTAAATAATCAACAATGTGGTCTTAAATTCTGTCAAAATGCAGTTAATAATCAATACTTAAGGTTCTACCCTTAGTGGATTCTACAGTGAAAATCTTAAATCACGGTCAGAGTCTGTAGCATTATAGTAGGAGCAGTATCACAAAGCATTTATGCTACAATATTATATAACCTCAATTCTTAGGATTAGATGCCTGATTTTCCCAAACTGTCTTTGTTATTACTAAATAATATGACCTTTCCACTTCACTTTCATTGTGTAAACCAAATGCAAGTATGTAATGTTTCCCTGACTCCTTAAATAAAAGGCAAAAATGATGTTATTTCTCCAAAATTTACCTCAGAGGCTGAAGTAAGCATTATATTTAACTGTAGTTGAAAGTTGAAAAGTCTCTGATGCGCTGTAAGATTCAAGAATTCTGTTCTTTAGGATTCTCATAATTTCAGCATTAAACCTATAATACGATCTATTCCCTATTCAAATAAATAAGTAAGAAAGTTTAAATTCCTCAATTAAGATAAAGGATACAGAACACATTTTCCCTCTGTACTTGAAAAAATGACAATGAATCACTTTGGGAAAACTGACAATAAAGGAACTATCACATAAAACTTTTTCCATATGGAGAAGTAGGCTTGGGTTCTTTCTTCCTCCACTAATTTAACTATCTACCCCTTAAAAAATCATTTAGAAGCAAAGGAAGTATTTTACACACACACACACACACACACACAGAGAAATTCCCTTGTCACAAATCAAATTTAACGTGCATTGTATAAAAATCTATCCTTAAACTGCCAAGTTGGCAAAGATCAGTAGGCAAGAATGAAGGAACTTCAGTCATGTTAAAAAGAGACAACTTTTCTGTAATTTTTATGAGAGTAAATAGATGTCTATCTTTAGGAGCAAATAATAATATGAACTGCCAGTGATTTTTACTCCTTCCTAAAAGTGGAAAGAAATATTTCATCTGAATGTCAAACCTTTAACTCATGTAACATCATCATTTGATTTATAGAAACATTTATAAGACAAGTGTAATCCTATGAGGTAGGACATTGGGCAAAGCCTACAGCAGCAAAAAACATAAACTGAACACTACATTAAACCAAAAAGACAACAGCAACAAAAGGAAGATAAGTATATTATCATCACTATTAATAACAACCTATAATTGTAATTTTTCTATTGTAGTTTTTATAGTTTACAAACATTTTCATGTTCATTACATCATTTGAGGATCATTTTATCTTCCTACTCTCTAAAGAAAGCAGAAATAAGCAACATTTATATTACATGAAACTATACAAATAAAACATTTAAAATATGCCTAGCTTACAGTAAGTACTCAACAAGTGTTAGTTGTTATTGTCTGTTAGAGATGAAGGTTCAGAGGTCATGATGGCTTGCCAGTGGTGGGAAAAGCAGAAAACCACTGAAGAAAGGGGCCCAGTAGTTAAGAAGAGATTCAAAAAAAAAAAAAAGATCAAAGGGAAGTTAGAGTGGTCATGAGAAAGACGAGTTGTTGTTAGTCACAAGCTTAATTAGTCAGAGTTCTAACCTAGGGCAGAAGAGAAAGGGGGCATAATGGCATCTCATCAATCAGACATTCCTGGATAGGTTCACCCCAAATCAGAGAGAGACTATCACTGACAATTCCCAAGTTCAGGAGCAAAAGTTACACATACTCCTAATTTTCTTTGCTCAGAAATCTACTTTGAGACAATAAAATATCATTTGAGACAATAAAATATCATTTTGTTTCAATCTTCAAAACACAAAGGGAAGATAAGAAATTTATGTTCTAGAGGACAATGGTGAATGTTTTTTATTCTATCCTATTTAACAAAATGAAGAAGCTGTCCACTGAAATATACCTGAAGATCATGTCAAGCCAGTTTTTCTAATCAGTTCTTCTATGGAAGAAACAATTGAGCTAAACTGGCTTTCCGCCACAGGTGTGTAACACACAGGGCTCATGCAACACTTTACTGGAGATGCTTGTATTTTACTAAAAAAAAAAATACTACAGTGAAATAAAAAATGCTGGCAATTAGAAGCAGCTTCCTAAAATCTAAATACAAAATAATCACAAACTTCTGAGTTGTAATTGATCAACAATCTCCACATCTAAACCAACTGAACTAGTTTTGGTATGATAAGGACAAAGCTAAAACTAAGTCAGATGCAAGGCTGAAGGAGGATTTTATCAATTTTAATTCAACTCAATTTACTCAAAGCTCCAACAATCTTCCCTACATTCAAAATATTATATTTATCACTGACTACTTAAGATATTTTCCTTTTACATAACATCTTAGAAACTGAAAAAACCATAGACAGCCCTAATTAATCACTAAGCTCTTTTCTGATGAGTAAAAATAGGGTCGAGTTTACAACTCTTTACTGAAGACCAAATAAAAATTCATTTTTGCAATAGGATTTCAGTTATGATATTTACACTGTGCAGCTAGATTTTTAAAATTCTTATCTTTTAAGAGTTACTATTAACCAAAGTAACACATATACTGTATCAACAATATTAACTAAGATAACAATCTAAAACGTGAAGAAAACTACAGCAAGGCCCATTTTAGTAAACTTAAAACCTAGTGAAAATCTTAAAAGCAATGAAAAGAAAAAAGGAAATCATGTACAGCTGAACAAAGATAATAATGATGCAGCCTCTTAAGAAACATAAGCCAAGACAATGGAGCAACATCTATAAAGTACTGAAAGAAAAAATATATATTAATGTAGACTTCTATACCCAGCAAAAATATCTAAGGCAACTAGGGGCTTTTTTTAGACATACAAAAGTGAAAAAAAAAATTCATCACCAGTAGATATGCAGTGTAACTATCTTTTTAAAATGATTTTATTTATTTGAGACAAAGAGAATGAGCAGTGGGGAAAGGCAGAGGAAGGAGAATCAGGCTCCCCACTGAGCTGGAAGCCCAATGCAGGGCTTGATCCCAAGACCCTGGGATCATGACCTGAGCTGAAGGCAGACACTTAAAAGCTGAGGCACCCAGGCGCCCCAGTATAACTAATTTTAAAAGAAATCCTTCAGGATCAAGGAAAATAGTACCAGATGAAAACCTGCATTCTACACAAAGGTATGAAGCGCACTGGGAATGGAAAATGGATGAGTAAACATAAAACAGGAATTTTTACTCTCTTTAAGAGATAACTGATTGTTTAAATAAGTTTAATAAGTTAAAAAAAAAAAGCTTAAATAAACTGATTGCAAAAATAAGACATATAATAACAAGAGCAAAAAGCCAGGCAAGAGGAAACAGAAGTATAAGATTCTTATACATGACATAGTATAATGTATACCATAAACCCTAAAGCAATCACTACAAAAAAAAAAAAAAAAAATCACAAAAAAGTGTACCACTAAGTCAACAAATGAGATAAAATGTAATAACAAAATACTTAATCCTAAAGAAGCCAGAAAGAGAAAAAGGGAAAAAAGGAACAGATGGAACAAATAGAAAACAAATAGTAAAACACATATTCAAACCCAGCCATATCAATAATTACAATAGTAAATGTTCTAAACACCACCATTTACAAAAGGGATTATGAAATGGATTCAAGCCCCAACTATATGCTGCCTACAAGAAATCCACTTTAAATAAAAAGACAAACAGGTTAACATCAAAGAGTGGGAAAAGATTATCATGTTAACACTAATCAAAAGAAAACTGAAGTGGCTAATCAGACCAAATAAGTTTCAGAGCAAAGAATATTACCAAGGATAAAAAGGGACATTTCATAATGAAAAGGGGGTTAATTAAGTCAAGAAGACATTACATTACTACACATTTATGCACCTAATCATAGTACTTCAAAATACACGAAGCAAAAAGTAACAGAGCTTCAAGCAAAAATAGAGAAATTCACAATTATTATCAGAGATTTCAAAATCCCTCTCGCTATAGTTGCTGGAACAAGTGGCAGGAAGAAAATCAAGGAGACAGAACAACTTTACCAACCAACTAGACCTAATTGACATGTACTGCATACTCCACCCTATAACAACACAATATACATTTTTCATATTCACACAGAACACTTAACTAAGAGAGTTTATATACTGAAGCATAAAACAAACCTAAATAAATTTTAGGATTTATGCAAAGAGATTCTAGAAATTCAAATGTATGTTGCCCCCTTCCATAATACACAGTTATAACTGATCAGTAACTGCCAGCTAAAAAACCCATTTCCCAACCTCACCCCTTGCATAATAAACTAAAGATAAAAGAGGCCAAAAAAGCTTAAGGGGGGCCTCCTTAAGCTTTCATGTCCTTCATGGCAGGAAGTACCCAAGACCCTGAATCAATCACCCATGTAGAAGAAAACCATCCACCAAAATGATCGCCTAGTAAGTGAATGGAAAAAAAAAGTCATTTGCCATGTTTAGCCAATAAAACTGGGGGCTTTGTTTTAAAAGCAGATAGCATCACTCTAAACAGGAAGCTTCCAAAAAGTTTTATGCCCAGTGACATGATTTGATTTACATCTTAAAAGGATCACTCTAGCTGTTATATTAAGAATAGTCTGTAGAAGGAGACAAAAAAAAAAAAGCCTGTAGAAAGGCAAGTGTGGCAGCAGACTAGTTAAGACATGGCAGTAATCCAGGGAAAAGATGACGGTATCTTGAATTAGGGTGATAACAGTACAAGTGTTGAGTAGTAGTCATATTCTAGAAATATTTGAAGGTAAAGCTAACAGGATTTTTCTTACAGATTAGATGCAGAATGTGAAAAAAGAAAAGTCAAGTAAAACCCTGGCAACCGAAAGGATAGAGCTGCCATCAACTGAGATAGGGAAGGTCAAAGATAAAATAGATTCAGGTTGGATGAGGCAGTGGACAGAATTATCAGAAGATCCATTTTGGACACCATGAGTTTGAGAGGTCTTAATCACTCAAAGCCAAACTCAAGTGAGCAGCCAAATTCCTAGGAAATAGGCCTGAATTAGAAATATGTATTTGGAAGCTATCAGCATATAAGTCACCCACTAAGAGAGAATAAATTGAGAAGAGTTCCTAGAACTGAGCCCTGGGTTATGCTTATGCTAAGAGGTTGAGGAGAAAAGGAGAGCCTAACACAGCCACCAATGAGATGGGAAGAAAACCAAGAGTATAGTATCTTGGAAGCAAGGTAAAGAAAACTTACGAAAAAAGAAGTGACCAATTGTGTCAAATCCCACTAACAGGTCAAATAAAATGAAGAACAAAAATTGACCAAGGACTTAAGGAAATTACTGTTGAGTCAGACAATTAGAGTAAGATGAGACAAGGTTTTAGTTTTACTGCAAAGGGAAGCTAAAATATGGAACTGAGGTTGGCCAAGAAAAGGGTAGTCAAGAGAAACTACTGCTTTGGTTTTTGGGTGGGAGAAATAATAGCATGTCCATATGCTAGTGAGAACGCTCAAGCAGAAAGAGAAGTAATGATTATAGGAGAATGAAGGAAAACTTCTGGAATCATGCCTTGTAGGTTAGGAAAGTGGATCAGGTGCACAAGTGGTCCAACAGGCAGATAATCTAGTTAACAGGGAGAAAGGTGGAGTAAATAAAGTTACTAGTAGGAGGGTAGATAATTGTAAGTAATTAGGCTATACTGAACCATGACTGGCAAGTCCAGGTATCTATAAGCTTTCCCTCAAAAGCAGACTTCCGGAGAGCAGTGTTTGAATATTCATTATTGGTTCAATTCCACTAGGGGCCAAAAAGCTATTCGAAGTCTTAACAGAGTGGTAGACCGACTTCCTGGGATTACCTTAATTGAGACCAATTGTTTCTAGTGATTACTCATGGCACTAGATATCCTATCCAGGACTCATAAGTGAGGCACTAATTAGCAATTTTAGAATAACTGCATTCCAATTAATCCAAAGTCTTCAAAACTCCTGTGAATTTTTCATACAATTTCAGAAGTAGAGAAATCTATCATTCTTGGCAACATTACAGGTACTGTTGAATCATTTCAGACACTTTAAATACTACCAAATTCCAAAGAGCAGTCTCAACCTTACTCCTGGAGTTAGTTCATTAGTTTAGGAGGATTTTAAGAACACAGACAGTAACATAATTTTCATCAATGAAGAGGACTAAATAGTCCATTCTGAGTTACTGTCCTCATTTAAAAGATTATGTCCTAAGGTATTCACAAACTCACACAGCAGTGTTAGAAGCATTTGAACAGCAAATATTATTTTAAATCCTTAGACCCTATAGAAAATTAATAATAAAGCATATTAATTCTAACATTTATGTAACAGAACTTTCATTGCACTATTCCATCAGTCAACATTAGCAACAGGTGTTTCTTGAGATTCAAAAATACTTTGTAAAAGCAACAAATTCTGATACACAATTCTGAAAGCTAAGTAGTATGCTAAGTAACACTTTTCATCAACTCCGTGTCATCTTCCATATCTCATTAGAAAAATTAAGTATACATTTTAGTAAAATGAAATTTTTCAACATAATACCCCACAGAACTTCTTTCATAACAAATGGGTTTGTATCCTAAATGTAACTCACAAGCTCCATGTTACAATATATTAATACTAAAGGCAAAGAAAAGCAATGAAATAGAAAAAAAATTTTAAAAAGCTAAGAAATAAAAAAACCTGTATTCATTAAATACAAACAACCTACTGCAAGTCAGTGTGTCCTACCATTAAAGGGATCACATATGCCTTTGCAAATATGATGAAAGCTACGCATATAATTTCAGGGAATTCATGGATGCCTTGAAGCCTATATATAGGTCCTGCAAGTTTAGAGAATCTGTAATTAGTCGGAAAAAATGGAGTCCAAAATCAATCCAAAAACATAGGAAAATTTAATATATGAAAAAAAGAATTGTAATATATAAAAAAATAACCATAACATACAGTGGGAAATGAATTATTAGTATATTATTTTCCATAGTTGCTATTCATTGAAAGAAATGACAATAAATCTCTATAAATATATGAATGCTTTAATGAACTAAATGTAAAAAATAAAAATTATAAGATACTATGGCAAAATATAGAGAATGTATATAATCTTGGTTGGAGACAATCTTCTCAAGTAACAGAAGAAACCTACTTGCCCAAATTGATAGATTTGACTGTGTAAATTTTTAACTTATGCATAAGCTTACAGAAAGCTTAACAGTTACAGAAAATAAATGCAGACTTTTTTTCTCCTACAACAGAAATAACTTATTTCAGTTGCTTCATTGGGTAATAAATTATGTTTATTATTTGGATACAAACAAGCAAACATTACACTAAACCAATTTCTTTGCATAGAAATCAGATTTTTCTGGAATTATATTCATTCTTAGCAATAAATGCAATTAAACATTGATATTACTGTTCAAAAATGCTATTCAAACTGCTAAATCTTAGTGTAATGTCAATACAAAGTCCCAAGCAATCTGGTATAATTAAAGAAGCACTTGATTTAGAATCACACATACCTGGGTTCCAATCCTGACTCGGCCACTGTTAGTTATGTGGTCAAGTTATATAACCCTTGAGCCTATTCCTGCATCTGTAAAAATAGCTTTCTATGGTGTCCTTAGAAGATTACATAAGAATATCACAAATGGAAGTGCCTAGTACAGAGTCTGATTGTCAAACTATGCCTTCTGCCTACTAACTGGTAACATCTGTTTTTGTACTGTTTTTTGTAAAGACTTTTCTTTTCAAGAAATCAAGACTGCTGACATAAAGTCATACATTTCACCTGCCATATTTTTGCAGTTCCAGAGCATTATTCATTCCTTCAAGTGTTTTGTATTTGAGCTCCTTTTTTTGGCTCTTTTTTGAGTATGTTATTTGATCTCTTTTTATTATTTCTGATAGAATTTAAAAGTTTCTTGTAAAAAATCATGGGGAAAAAACCACATTATTTTCTACCTGTGGCTTTCCACATGTTAAGATAATCCTTTTTTTAAAATCAATTAGGCTGTATCTAAGGAAACCACTTTCAAGTGTTATGAAAAAAAATCTGAGGCAAAAAAAGAAAATAAAAAACTGAAGTTACCCTAGCCACTGTAATGTGCTCAAGAAATAACAGTGATTCAACAAAGAAAAAATACAAATCTTAATTTTAATATAACTTTCAAATTTCTGTAAATGGAGTCATTTTTTTCTGTAAAATTGGAACATTAAAGAGGCCAGAAAATGATCCCAAATGCTAAGTGGACCCAAACAAAAAGGAAAAGTGTATTGGCCAACATTCAATGTTTAAGGTGAGTAATTTTTTCCATCACACAAGACACGTAATTAATAAAATCATGGTAAATAAATTTTATATATCTTCAAAACTGTATAGGGTAAGTTTTACCCTAGATTGAGGAATGGAATTATCCTGAGCTCCTTCTTCAACTTTGGTTGCACTTCAATTAGATAAATTTGATACTCTTTGATAGACTGTTCTTTAAAATGTTTCCAAGGCTTTTTGCAAAATCTGCCAAAACTGCAAATAGGTAGCTATACTTCTAATATTACAATTATTTACTAATACATTTTTCATTAATGTTATCACCCACAGGTGATAGCTGTTACTCAGTCTAAATGACTTTGCTCCTGATGTTTTATTGCGTGCTTCTCAAAAAGTATTTAAAACAATGCTGAGGTGAAAGTATACACATAAAAACATATTACTTTTCCATATTCAACCTGGAGTCTCTTGAGCTGATTTTTAAACTGCCATATACATTTTTAAATCAAAATGTATCGCATTCTTTTAACACTCCCTCCCCCATCCCAAACTCCTCCCAAATGCCAAAGTTCCCTACTAATCCGAAAGTACCTATTATCTATGAATTTTTCTGGTTTTTCATAACTTCATACTCCAACATTATATACTTCAGACCCCTTTTCTCATTAAAGTAAGCACTGTTAACTCCTTAAGGTACTTAAGTATATGGTTTATTTATTACTTTACCTTCCACCAACTTAAATCTCACTATAATTCCCCTTCAGCGTTCCCTTCTCTCCTAAACGCACTCCATCAACATCGCCGGGGGCCACATACACAAACATTCCTATTCTGAAGTCCAAAATATTAATAAAATTTCGCTCACTAAAAAAGTACTTAAAAGCCTCGTGCCTCCTTTCAGTAGCACGCTTGAAGCTTTTTATTCGCTTTCCTGTTCTACCTTGGCAGTCTACTTCTATCGGTTGTGTGGTCCCTTGCTGCCCCCAGCACAAGAGTGCAACTCACTACAGTCTATTTCTTTTACTCACCAAGATTCCCAGTATCTCCCTCCATTTCCGGCCATCCATCCCTTGGTGAACCTCCTGGTCCACAAAAGATCTGTATCCAGGTGCCCACACCTCAAATTAGAATACCCCTCGACTAGCAATGCCGGGGCTCTCTGTAGACTCTGGAAAACACAGAAGGCTGAGCCGTCCTGCCTCCTCCAGCAGTTCCCGCTCCCTACCGAGTTCGGTCTTCTCTTGCTTCTCCCCCGTGGAATGCCTACTTCTGGTAACCCTTAGGCACGGGAAAGCTCACCTTAGTAACCTCTGCCCCGTGACCTCGCGAGCCCAGCACCTCACTCAAGCTTAATTCACACCATTCTTGGAGCTTGTATTTTCGATGCCCCCAGTCCCAGCTCTTGTTGCAAGCTCTTTCACCCTCTTGCCCCCGAGCCAGACCGCAGGTTGCGACGGGAGCAACTGGACATGCCTCCCTGGCCCGGCCCCTTGCACACCACTCACCCCGAAGTGGCTTTGCTCCTTACCTAGCTTTGATCGGGACTCCTCCAGTTTCTGGATTTGGTTCTCCAAGAAGAGCATCGCCACTGCGAAGGCCACCACCGCCAGCAGCTGCAACTTGGGCGGCATCATAATCCTAAGGAGCCCCATGAAACCCGCTGCTCGGGATCAAGACATACCGCGGGGGGCGGGGAGCGGGGCCCCGGAGGCGAGTGACACGCCGGGGGGCAGCCCACCGAGCGGCGAGAAAGGCAGGGAAAGCGCGACAGCGAGAGAACCACCGCAGCGACCCCCCCTTCTCGCCGCCCCAGTCCCCCGCCCCCAGGCGCCAATACCAACGTCGCCGGTGCCCGCTTCTCCTGGACCGACTCAACGGCCGCCCCCTCCAAAAGCCCGCGCAGCAAACACAGCGCGAAGCGGCTGCCGGGCTCTCGCGTCTCTACTGCCTCAGTCCCCGACCCCCGCGCCCGCCTGCCTGCCCGCCTCCTTCTCTTCCTTCCTTCCCTCCTCCCTCCTTTGCTCGCGGCCGCGCGCTCTTCCGCCAGTGCGGCGGCTGCGACTGCGCCGCCCTCTGCTCCGCCCCCGCCCATCCCCCTCCGCCACCACGCGCACGCATCCACGTACGCTGCTCGGCAACCGGAGGCTCCACCCTCGGCTCGAGTTCAGTTGTGCCTATTGGACCGAAGCCTCGCTCTTGGTTCGTGTTATGGTTGGTTTCCTTTGCCTTGGGTGTCAACCAAAGCGGCATTCGATTGGGTAAAGGAGGCGGGCTGAAACCGGCGAAGGCGGGGCTTCTTGGCCGCTTGACGAATTGTCGTGAATAAAAGGAAGGGGCTCGGAGTCGTACAGGTTTGGGGGGTTTAGGAAAATGCCTGATGGGGATTTTCGGAAGGACCCTGCGACTTTGTATTTATATTAAATATAAAGATATTTGACTACCTTTAAGTTTCAATATACTTCTAGGTAATGCCTATCTCTGAAGAGTAAGAGACTGGGTAACAACGGCCTTTAACAGACTGTTTTGGATAAGGCTCTGGAGTGGACGCCCCTAGCTGAGAGGCCCTCCGGGCAGTAGGAAACCTACGGAAGATGGTAGCGATGGCGGCTGGGTCGGTTGGGTCGCTCCGGCCGGCGTTTACGCTGCGGTTGCTCTTGGCTGCTGTACTTCAAGCGGTAAGTGGAGATCATCTCCGCAGCAGCCCAGGACGAGTGGGCGCTGAGGAATACGAAACATTCGGTCCTACATGGTAGCCACGCTTGGAGAGGGTGGGAGGACTGGACTTCCTTAGGGACTGGTCCGACTTGAATGCTACGTGGCATCTTTCCTCATTTGATGCTTTTCCTTTCCCGCCCCGGATTTCTAGCGGTTCTTTCTCTTGACTTCAGAGTATCTTGAGTTGTACTTCTTTTGCAGAGTTTCAGTAAAAAACAACCTATAAACCTCACGGTGGGGGGCGGGTAGAAAGCAATGAATCTTAGAAAGGAATGAAAATTGTTTTTAAATGGGCAGAATACAAGAGACCACCGTTCTTAGTGATAAGGCTCTCCCTAAATCTTAGACGAAAGCTCCCATATCTGTGGTCCAGGGTACACTTCTGTGTACCCCAGGGTAACACTTCCTGTTAACTTTTTTCTCTCAGTTGTCAGTGGTTTCTAATTCACTGTTAGCTTTTTATCTCCGATCTCTGTTACTCATGTGCTGCTAGATGCATTTCAGTACCGTTTGTGGTTTTAAACAACCTTGTTGCAATAAAAGGAGCTCTTCTATACTAAAGCACAATTTATTTTTGAAATCGATTTTCTAAAACGATAGCCTTCTTATCGTTTAAAATCTGGCAGTGTTAACCAACTTTTTAAACTCGTTCTTCATTAACCCAACAGACGCGTTCTTAATCTTTGAGTGGAGAAGGCCTAATTTTGTCTTATTTTTCTGTTCATTTATGTACAACTTAGTATTTGTTTATGTCTCCTAAGAAGCTTGCGATCCGAATTTTGCTATGTGAGTAACTTTTTTTTCTGGGCACTGCGGAAGCTTTTACACGTTTCATTAATCAGCTTAATTCTTCAGGTATTTTCATTACTGAGCCTGCTGAACAGTTTTCTCCTAGGAGACATGGTTTCATTGACTTCACCACAATTTAGGGGAGTTAATGCCTCTACCAAAGACTTCCATAAACAGTCCATGCTTTTCTTTCCTCAAAGAGTTTGAAGTTCCTGCCTGTTTTGCAACCATACCTTACAGGTGGATTTTTAACTTCTCTAATTAGCATCATAGTACTTTGTTATTCAGGCATTTGGTGCCCCCTTAGAAATTACCAAAAGACCCTTCTCTAAACTTTCTACTGGAGAATTTTTGTTCTTGTTTTGCCAGCCTTAGATAATTAGAGTCTACCACCGTGCAAAGATAAGGAATAACATATCACGTTGACTTCTGATTTCTCTGTCTTTATCAGTGTTGTGTAACCACCCCAAATTTTGTTGGCTTAAAATAACTATTTCTCATAATTTTGTGGGTCTGCCGTAGAGTTCCTGTTTTCCTCTGGCTCGTGTAATGTAGTTGTGTTCAGCTAGTAGGACAGCTGAACTGAAAGGTCCAAGATGGCTTCATTCTTAGTTGGTGCTGTCAGCAAGGGTGACTTGGTTCTACTCCGTGTGACCTCTCGTCCTCCAGCCCAACTTCTTTTTAGCAGTCTCAGAATAGTGCTCCTGAAAAGCAAAAAAGCTGCAGTGCCTCCTGAAGGCTAGCCTTGAAAATCACATATGTTACTTCCACCTCACAATACTTGTCAAAGTAAATCATAGGACTGGTCTAGATTTCAGGGATGGAAAAATAGACTCCATCTTTTTTCCCAGGAGGAGTGACAAACTTGGCAAAGAAATTACATACCAGGATAGGAGGAATTTATGGCCATTAAATAATCTACTACCATGACCATACACATAAGTCAAAAAGTTGGGTATCATCTTTGACATTTTTTAATTACCTTACATCAGGCAATTACCAACTCTTTTTTATTTTCCTTTCTAAATATCACTCAGATCCATGCACTTAATGTTAATCCCTCATTCGGGCCACAACATCTCTCATTAGCATTAATAGCCTTCTAGTTCACTCTTCTAACTATCAGAACCTAAATGGTTGGCTTTGTAAGTTTCCCAGTTGCCCAAGCCAGCAAGTAGTCTTTTTTAAATTCTTTTTCACTCTCTGAATCCAATTAGTCATTAAACCCTTGAAAATCTCCAAGCCAGTCCACTTAATTCTATGTCCACAGGCACTACCTAAATTCTGACCACCATTTTTGCTTGCCTGGAATTCCCCCAACAGTTTCCTTAAACTGGGTTCCATATTTCATTTTCTTCCTTTCTAATCCAAGCTCTACAGTGCATCCACAGTCATCTTTTTCAAACTTTATTATAATTCTTCAGTGGTTCCCTGTTGATTTTAAGGTGAAGTCTGTTCTCCTGAACATTCCTTAACAAGGCCTGTTTCACTTGATACTTATTTGTTGAGCCAGGCTTAAGTCCCAGAACTTACCGCTGCTGTAAGAGCCAAAAGATAAGGTGAAGAATTGGGGTCTTTTTTTTTTATTAGCCTGTCTCACATACCATGTTCTTCCTCAACCAGGCCTCAAGTGTTTAGATAAAAGGCAAAGCTTAATTTACATACCACCTCCAGATATGCAGATTCAGATATACTCTCTCCCTTGCATATTCTATCATCATATCTTATACTCTATTACACAGATACACAATTTTAACAGTATCATACTTTGTGTGTTTGTATCCCTCCACTCCCCCTGCTCCTATGCCAAGAATATAGCTAAAGGGAATACAGAGACCTTATTTTAGTGTTTTTTTTTTTTTTTCATATTGTGCCTCATATGTATTTGTTCACTAAAATCCCTCAGAGCAGGGCACCTGGGTGGCTCAGTTGGTTAAGCATCTTGATTTCAATTCAGGTCATGATTTCAGGGTTGTGAGATAGAGCCCCACGTCGGGCTTGTGCTGGGCATCGAGCCTACTTGAGATTCTCTGGCCACCCCATCTCTGCCTCTCCTCTCCCCCCAAAAACAAAGCCTTGAGTCTGTAAAACTAATGGTAGAAGAGCTAGAAAGAAGTAATTCACTCATGAAACTCAAGTAAACCTTGTATCTCCACTACACTTCTCCTGTATTCCATGTCTAATAATTAAAACATAAGTAGTGTTTTGTATTTCTTAAGAGGGTTTTTAAGAGTACTAGAAAGTGAGTAATGCAAACATCTGTCAGGAACCCACTGTGTCCTGGGTAGAAAACTAGATGCTTCATTCACTTTTTCTCCTTTAATCCTCAAAACTGCTAGATAAATCACAATTATTCCTATTCAGAATTTCAGAAGTAAGATTGCTGTGTGCTAGCATTTGAATCAAGATGTCATCAGACTCCAAAAACACATTTTGCATATTTATGCCACCTGTCCATAGGTGCGCAGTAAATGCCATAATAACACCAATAATATGACTGCATGATCATTCACTTGAAATTTTTGTTTTGTAAAATGTGCTTTGGCAATAAAAATTTCTTATATTTGTTAACAAGTTCATGATTTCAAAGTGATTTCACTTTTATTGCCTTTGTTAGTTACCATGGTTGAAAAATCACCATAAACTTCATTGGTATAAAACAATTATTTTGCTTTTAGATTCTGTGGGTCTCCAATTCAGACAGGTCACAGCAGGGTGAGTTATGTGTTCCATGGCGTCTCTGATGAAAGGTCTGAAATTTGAAGTTCTTTATTCATACGTCTAATTAATGATGGTTGTCAGCTGGGGGCTTCAGTTGCTCTCTACCTGGGACTCTCCATATTGTTCCTCTGATTTAGGTTACCTTACAGCATGGTGGCTAAGTTCCAAAGTTGAGTATTCTGGGAGAGGCAAAGACACAGTGTGTAGGAGTACTGACCATGCAGAGGCTGTTTCCTTTTTTATGACCTACCCTCAAAAACCACAGAGTATTCCTTCTTTTGTACTCTGTTGGTCAGAATCAGTCACAAGCCCCTGCCCAGATTCAAGGGAAGGGAAAATAAACTTCTCAGTAGAAGAGTGCCAGTCACATTGTAAGAACACCACGTGGGGTGATGTATATATATTGCTGTGGCCATCTGTGGAAAATACAAATTAACCTGTGAAATAGGTCAAGCATACCACTTTACTAATCAAGAAATTACTCAAAATACTAGTACAGAAGCATGTGTCTTCAGTGCCTCCCACAGGGCTGCGATCTATTTTGAATATTACATACATTCCACATTATTACTCAGGTGAAATGAAAGATGTATAAGGTATCAAATTAGGGTATTGACTGGCTGGCACAAGACCAATGGGATAATCAACATTTTGGGAGAGTGTGCCAGAACTCCTTGGTTTTTCACATTGGCAAATGCCCTTGGGTTTTTATCTACCTTGTTCATCCTGAAGAAGGTTTGACAAACTATTACTGGTGGGCCAAGTCCAGCTGGCCCTATTTATGTGAAGTTTTATTGGAAGACACCCACTCCCTTACTTTTGTCTGTGCTGCTTTTGTGCTTTGTACCTGAGTTGAGTATTTGCAACAGAACTGAGGATTGGGGAGGGGGGATGAGCCTGGTGGTGGGTATTATGGAGAGCACGTATTGCATGGAGCACTGGGTGTGGTGCATAAACAATGAATTTTGGAATACTGAAAAAAATTTTTTTCAAAAAACAAAAAGACATTTAGCCACCAAAGCCTAGCATAGTTACTATCTGGCCCTCTACATAAAGTTTGCATACCCTTGATCTAAACGATCAGCCAATTCCATTCAAACAATCTGAAATTCCCCCTACTTGAGGCTGTAGTTTTCACCAGTTCATTTGTTCAGCACGCATGAGAATTAGCACAGGTGCTTTAAAAACAGAGTAATAGTTTAATGCTTGGCGTCAAAAGAGTTCGCAGTACTAGGGAATCAAACAACTCTACATTTACATAGTAGTGTCATGAGTGATGCTGTCTTAGAACTGTGCACAAATTTATTTCTCTAAAAGCACTATGGCTAAAAATTAGGATCTGACTCAGAGTAATAGTTTAATGCTTGGCGTCAAAAGAGTTCGCAGTACTAGGGAATCAAACAACTCTACATTTACATAGTAGTGTCATGAGTGATGCTGTCTTAGAACTGTGCACAAATTTATTTCTCTAAAAGCACTATGGCTAAAAATTAGGATCTGACTC